>NC_064285.1:63983196-64097030 GCF_019186545.1 Solanum stenotomum
CCCCCCCCCCCCCCCCCCCCTCATGCATGAATAATTGTGTTTTGACATTGTGAATCACATGGCACATGAAATTAAAGTTAATGATTGTATGATTGAAATTCGTTCGAATCATAAAAATCGTCAAGAAATGTATTATGAAATCTACACAATATAACAAGAACTAGACATATGAGTACGATTCAACATGCACTACTTTAAAAAAAATAGAATATTCAGTGAAGTTTAATGAGTAGTCAGCTCGTTGAAAATATTTTCGATGAACTTTTCAAGAATTTTATGATATAATTTAATTTTAAATACAAGCAGAACTAAGAGTTGCTCAAGAAATCGCCCGTTCTTAGCAGAATGATCAAGTCAAATAAAGTGACTTTTTATTTTGATTTTAAATGAAAGCCCTAAAAGTGATTATATTTGCACTTCATCCCTTCCAATATATATTTTTTTTAAAGTATCCCTTCCAATATCGAATGGTTAAACCATTTTTTAAAAATAAAACAAAATAAAGTTGTAAACGAACGACCTAATTGACTTAACTAATAATTTTGTTTCAAATCATATGTCATACACACATATATTGTTAACTATTAATTTATTTATGATGTATAGCAAGACACATTTAATATCATCTATTTATTATTTCATTATATATATATATAAATGCATGGAAATCATTTACGCGTTTTAGGTCAAAATTGCAAAAAAAAACTTTGAATTTTGGCCATTGAAAGCAAAGAAAGGTTGTATGTGTCACATAAAGTATTAGTTAGTTTACATTTATATATACTTGAAATGACTCTTCAACTAATTCCATCCAGCCTGAATGAAAAAATATTTATTTTTATATTTTAATAATAATAAGAGTAATGAGCACGTCATTTGAATTAGTGGATATAATTTAAATTTAATTATATTACCTCTTATGACTCATAACTAACAATTATGTAAGCAAGGTCAAACCATTTCTTTACAAGGTAATAATTGTAGTAATTTATTGATATATAAAATAATTATAACAACGACAACAACAACAACATATCCCGTGTACTTTCATAAGCAAGATCTAAAAAAAGATGGTGTGTATCGCTTTTACTTGTATCTTGTGAAGGTAGAGAAGTTGTTTCTAATAGATTAAAAAAAAGTATAGAAATATTTAATAGAAGTAAATTGGGATAATTAACCAAAAAAATATGAGATAATTGCACTTTTGGTCTCTCAATTTTTGGTAAATTATGGGTTTAACAATCATAATCTTTTATTAAGTATATTTTTTCTTTAAGTAACTAAAATGTATGTGTTTTTTTAAATCCATTTGTATATAAAGATGTGATAATTCGACTATTTTTAGAATTATAATATATCCAATATGAAATAACAGTACAGTTTTAACATAATACGTTGATAATTGAATACTTCGACACTTGATAATTTGTTAAATTTGTAAAGATTCACCATCAAAAGGATCAAAAGTGTGATTATAGGGTTAATTAAGTATTCTGAATTATTATAAATTAGAAGGACCAGAATAAGAATTTATCAACACTAAGGAATTAAAAATGCTAATTCCCAAATATTTTATTAGGTAGTAAAATTTGTGCATGGCGAGCAAGAACATTTTTAAAAATAATAATAATGGGTGGCCTATTGAAATAAATATATACAGCTCATACTAACAAATTTTCAACTTTATGAAGAAAGTCTTTTATTAAGAAAAAAGAAGGGGATAAATTATACAATAAAACGTTAAAAATATTTTATTAATATTTTCCCTCAAAATTTTCACGCTAATTCGAGATTTAAAAGTTAAAATTGGATATATATATATTTTTCCATGCTTAAGAAAATGAGAATTAAAAACATGAAAATTTCACTAAGTAAAACGACTTTCAAGAAAAGATAAGTATATATACACACAAATACATATATATTATCTTTAATATTCCCAAGGAAATTTCGTTATTGAATTGGAATGGTAGAACTCAATTATATTTGTTAAATAAATAATGCATGATGTTTATCTAGTTATGATTTAAGAAAAATTTATACACCAACAAGAACTGTGTTGGAGTCGTAAGTACTCTTTCATCCTTAATAGAAGTCTCAAGTTTGAGTCTTCTTTGATACAAAGTCGTCTTTACTAGAAAATGCTAACTTTACTTCTCAATGTGAACCTTTCCAGCATAAATCCAGATATAGTCATGTCCCAATGCGAATATCGAACAACAAGAGAAAAATAATAATAATAATTAAAAAAACATTTGTGATTATTTTTTACCAAGTATGGTTGAGTACTTATAGATTGACATTCCATCTATAAGTTTCTATTTCTTCTTTTATATTTATATCTGTCTTCTTCAATTTTTTAAATTTTTTAGGGGGGGGAGGGGAGGGGGTTGTTAGTAGTTGCATAAAATTAGATAACATGTGACAACATATTCCTAAAACAATAGTAGCAAGTTTACACCTCATGCCTGTCTGTTATCTCCTAAGGTTGCCATGAATTTGATGCTTGTGATTAAAATTGCCATCCAACTAATCAAAACACATACTAAAATAATATTACTCAACAATTAGATCATCCATACCATCATCTTATGCAAGCATTTATACTAGCTTAATATTCCATTTTTCCTAAAGCATGCCACATTAATATAAAATAATTTTACTTATCTGAGTTTGTTCACATTATTGGTCTTAAAGTACTTGAATAAAGTGAAATGGTTATGGTTATAGGTGAACTCTTTTAATTTGTCAATTCTGAATTATAATATTTTTTGTCTAATAATTATTTTACGATCTTTATGTTCTATCTACGGATTATTCAGTAATAAATTTTAATTTTCTCTCGCAAATTATTTATGACCATCGATTAGTTTAATTCAAAACTTGAGATAATGGGTGTAAATCGAAAAAGTAAGCTTAAGTAGTTGTTGTATAGCTATTTCAAGCATAAGAAATAGTTGAACCAACATAATATTAAAGCTAGCAAAATGCTAAGCTAAGACTTGAATTCAACCAAATAATAGAGTATTTAAATCAAAATTATTGACCGAGTTAAATTGACTTCATAAATATAAAGATGGTTTTGCCGCTGATGACAGTAAGTTGAAAATCAATGTAAAAATAATAAATTTATCATGATAAATTCTTGTAAAACAGAATACAAAATGAACTTAAATAGAACGACATAAGTTAGTGAAAATATTCATATCGCTGGTTGACATCAATTATCTTTAAATCAAAACATAGTTATTATTTTATATGCTAATGTTAATCTCCATATTTTCAAAAAAAAATTGGTCAATGCAATAAAGTCCAATTAAATTCATAGTGGAATTCAAGATTTTTGAGCTAAAATTGATTTTTTCTTGAAGAAAAAAAAAAGTATATGAAATGGTCATAAGACTTGAGCTATATAAAGACAGCCCATCAATTTTGATGTTGGTAGGTTCTTGCTGAAACCACAAATGTGATAATATAATGGTTTTTTTTTCATTTTCATACATTGTTTATATATATGTGTAAAGTTGAAAAAAGCCAAAATAGATTCAATGGAATATTAATGTGACTATGTGGTAGGATAGCTGAGACTTTTTCGTTCTTAACAAAAAGAATTAATTTGAATTTTAAAAAATGAAGTGTTGCCTTCAAAAATGTGTTCCCACTAATATTTGAATTCGAAATTTAATATGAATAACATACATCGAGTAGAAAAAAAATAGAAAAAGAGAAAAACAATCAAATTTATTGTTATACTTACTCTTCAAAGAAAATTATATTCGTCGTTAGTTATATATATTTACTAATACTATTCAATTTTAAACACATATATACCTCTAATCGTTAATTCCCATGCCCCTAACCATTATTATTCAACATGACGCCTACACAAATGCTTATTTCTCTCAATTTAATTCTTAACAATGCCTAAATCTAAGTTTCAATGTGAACAAAGGCAAAACTAGGTAAGCCTGAATGCGTTCATCAAAATTCTCTTCCGTAAAATTTTTATATTATTAAAATATTTTATATATATTAGTATATCTTTAACTTCTTCATATTCTGAATTCGATTTCTTATAAAAAAAGAAAAAGAGTAGGTTACTACTATGTGAATATCAAACAACAGACAAAAAAAGAAAAAAGAAAAAAAAACTAAATAGAAAAAGACAAGGGCAATATTGTCTCAAAAAAGTTTTTATTAAATATTAATTTTTTTATAATTTTATTTAATTCGTTGACCCTTATAATTCCAATGGCGGCCCCTACGCCGTTGGCCTTGCCAAACAAACTTCTCTCTCTTTTCCTCTAATACTTTGTTTTCATTTAAAAAGAGAACAACACACTCACAAAACAAAACATATTAACACAAACTAGAAAAGAAGAAAAAAAAAATGGAAAATTGGTTGAAGTTTGTTGGAGTTTCTTTGTTGATTTCAATTTTTATGATAAGAGTTTTTGGTAATTTATGGTTAAGACCAAGAAAAATTGAAAAACATTTTGCTAAACAAGGTATTAGAGGTCCACCTTATAAATTCTTCATTGGAAATGCTAAAGAAATTGTTAGTCTAATGTTAAAGGCTTCTTCTCAAACTATGCCTTTATCACACAATATTCTACCAAGAGTTCTTTCCTTCTATCATCATTGGAAGAAAATTTATGGTAAGTTTCTAAAATTTTGCTTAATTGGTTTGTTATAAAGTTCAAGTCTTTTTAACTTTCTTGATACCATTCAAAAGTGTTCATTTTTTTTTTTGCAAATTTTGTGTTTTTGAGTGTTGGGTTATAAGTATTGTTATAAAGTTTAAGTCTTTTTAACTTTCTTGATACTATTAAAAAGTGTTCATTTTTTTGCAAATTTTGTGTTTTTGAGTATTGGGTTATAAGTATTGTTATAAAGTTTAAGTCTTTTTAACTTTCTTGATACTATTAAAAAGTGTTCAATTTTTTGCAAATTTTGTGTTTTTGAGTTTTCTTGAAAAGTTGGAGTGTTTATTGTTGGAGTTTCTTGAAACAAATTAAAGTAGGATTTAACTAAACAAAAATAAAGTTTTTTTTTTTTTGAGGTTCAAGTATTGAAAGCTGGCTTTCTTGTTTTGTACTTACTTCTTTAATTAAATGTCCTTTTTCTTTTCTGATATTGATGAGTTGGTGAAGTTGTGAAGTTCAGTGTTTCAGAACATTGTTGCAGAATTTTTTTAAAAAAAATAATTAAATTTAGAGATTTTTTTTTTGTGGTCCAATTTTTGTAAAAGAATTTTGATGTTTTGGAACATCATAGTCATGGGGTTTTCATGAACTTTATCTCTTTTTTCTGTTTCATTTTTTTGTCCTTATGGTTCTTTTAGATTTTGTTGTAACTTATAATTCTTGATGATGAAGTTTTTATAATGTTTGTTAGTGGCATTTTTTTTTATTTCTTTTTTTGCTTTTTTCCCCTTTCTGTTTTATTGTAGGGTCTACATTTATCCATCCTCTCTGAAAATACTGAATCACTGATTTTGCCAATTTCATTTTTCTTTACTGTTTTTGTGTTTAACTTCTTCATAAATACATATTGCTTTCTGTCATTTCTATTTTTGTGTAAAATTCTCCACCTTCTCATCATTACTCTTTTGTTTTTTTTCTTCGAGTTGATTACTCAGATAATCACTCAAATAATAGTTATTTATTATCTCGCTGATGATAATAGTAAGTATTAGTTGAGCGACTGTATGAGAAATCAGACAAGTGAGTTGTGAGTGAAAACACTATGAATGTATTTTTGGTTGTTTGGCCAAAAATAATTACAATCGCTAGCTAATATACATTAGTATATAGTAATTATACATTTTTTTGACGGGTTTAAGTTAAATTTTTTAAATATTTTTTACAGGTGCAACATTTCTAGTGTGGTTTGGGCCAACACCACGTTTGGCTGTGGCTGATCCTGATCTTATTAGAGAAATTTTCACTACAAAATCTGAATTTTATGAGAAAAATGAAGCTCATCCATTGATAAGACAACTTGAAGGAGATGGTCTTCTTAGTCTCAAAGGTGAAAAATGGGCTCATCATAGGAAAATTATTACCCCTACTTTCCATATGGAAAATCTCAAAGTAAGTTAAAATTTCCTTTCTTATTTCACCATTTTTTTAAAAATTAGGTTCGGGCCTTCAGAATGGAGTCATAGAAATAACACTAACCACTTTTCGGCGGTTGGTAAATAACCAATGTCTTGAAGTTTTAAAATTTGACAAGTGAAATTTTAGGATATTACTTGTGGATTTTAAAATTCTAGGATATAGGCTATTTTTCAAATAGATGTGCTAAAAGTGGCTATTTGCAAAAAAATTATCAACTAGCCACTTTTCTGCACTGTCCTAGACTTTCAAATTCCACAAGTGAATTTCAAGTCATTATCCTCGAGTTTCCCTCGAGGATTTTGAAATTCTAGAAAGTGGCTATTTTTTAAATACATGGGATGAAAAGTAGTTATTTGTGAATTTCATCCTATGGAGTAACCTCCTATAGTGGAATTTTTACCGTACTACTCTGGATTACTCGAATTAGTGAATTTCAGAGGCTCAAAAATGAAAAAAAGAGTTACATGTTATAGATTCTTATTTCATTTAACTAGTGTATGTTAATTAATTAATTTTTTTTGTATAGTTGTTAGTACCAGGGGCAGCTAGCAAAGTGATTGAAATGTTGGACAAATTGACACCAAATTTAAAGAATGGAGAGATAGAAATTGAAGTATCAGAGTGGTTTCAAACTCTAACAGAAGACATTGTAGCACAAACAGCTTTTGGCCATAGTTATAAACAAGGAAAAGCTATTTTTAGGCTACAAGCTCAACAAATGGTCCTTGCTTCTGAAGCATTTCAAAAAGTCTTCATACCTGGCTACAGGTGCAAATTATTTTTTATTTCTCGTTTCGTATGACCTTTTTCGAGATCCCTCTTTAAGTTCCGTTCCCGTTAATATAGCCATTGTCGTGGAGTTTCAAATTCTATAATTGATACTCCAGGATATTGCCTTCGAATTTCACCTATGGAATTTATGGCTATTTGTTTAAAAACAAGGCAAAAAGTGGCTAGGGTTGAAAACGGCTATTTGGGGATTTTGCACATTTTGCATAAATGGAATTTGAAACTCTAGGACATTATCATGATATTTGAAAATCCGCGACTAGCTATTTTTCAAAGTGACCAGTGAACGCTAGTTCTACTATTATTACTTAAGTATAATCAAAGAATAAATGCTAATTTTTTATTTTATTTTTTGTCAATAGGTTCCTACCCACGAAGCGAAACATCAAATCGTGGAAACTTGACACGGAGGTTAAGAAGTTGTTAATGACCTTGATTCAAGAAAGGACAGATAATTGGGAGAAGAATGAGATGCAAGAAAACAATGGGCCAAAAGACTTATTGGGCCTTATGATCCAAGCAAGCATCAAGGAATCATCACAATTATCATCATCCATTAACAGCCCAATTCATCATAGTTCTTCAACACATAATCATAATAATAATCCCTCCATGATCACTGCAAATGATATTGCTGAAGAATGCAAAACTTTCTTCTTTGCTGGTGAACAAACGACGTCGAATTTGCTGACGTGGACGACCGTCTTACTAGCTATGCATCCACAGTGGCAAGACCTAGCACGCGACGAGGTGATCAAAGTGTGCGGCTCACGTGCCATACCTTCCAAAGATGATCTTGCCAAGCTTAAAATGGTAGGTACAATCTCTTCGTTAAATCGAATAAATTTGGAAAATTTTGAGTGAAATTGTTTTCTAAATATAAACATGAATGTTCATTATATAAAATGGGACAAAAGGAGTCATGTATATCGGTTGACTATAGTTAATTGATTGATTTGATGTAAATACTGAGTGACGAATAGTTTAATATTAATTTGCTAATTGTACTTGCAAATTATTAAATTATTTGTGTGGATTCCATCACCACCAGTAGAGGCTAAGTACAACATTACTTCAGTACCAATTAATTTTGAAAAGCTGCCAACTGTCATAAAAAAATAGTTTTTTTTTTGTTTTTTAAATTTATTTATCTGATTGAGGTATGATTTGGTGTTGCAGCTGAGCATGATTCTCAATGAGTCCTTGCGCCTTTACCCTCCGATCGTCGCGACGATTCGAAGAGCAAAGGCTGATGTGGATCTCGGAGGATGCAAAATCCCTCTCGGGACCGAAGTATTGATTCCGATTCTAGCGATTCATCATGATCAAGCTATATGGGGTAACGATGCTAACGAGTTCAACCCTTGTAGATTCTCCGAAGGGGTGGCTCGAGCCGCTAAGCATCCTGTGGGGTACATTCCATTTGGGCTTGGAGTTCGCCAATGCATAGGTCAGAACTTAGCCATCTTGCAAACTAAGTTGACTCTAGCAATTATACTTCAGCGATACGTCTTACGATTATCACCACAATATAAACACGCTCCAACTGTGTTGATGCTACTTCATCCTCAATATGGTGCACCCGTCATCTTCAAACAACGGTTGACTCATGACCCCACAATTGACAAAAGCTCATAACATGTCTAGTCTACTTTTGGTGTGTGAGTGCATATATTCTTGGAGAAAAGAAAAAAAAAATTAAATATGTTGTTGCAAGGATTAATTATAGGAGTAGGGAGAAAATTTATTTTATTCCTTTTTTTCTTGATTTTTTTTTTTTGTTCACCAAATAGTAGTACTACTAACTAACCAATCAAGTAGGTCATCATCATGCCTTGTCTTTTTATTTTGCCCAAAATTTCTTGGATTTTCGGCATGTTTATGTTAGGATTATTATTACATAGTGACTCAATTTAGTAGATTTTCCATCATTTTCCCACTCTTATGTATATGTGTATGTAATGTATGTATATGGGCTCAAGCCATAGTACAATTTTGTAAAATTCTCATCTATATCCTTCTTTTTCTTGAATGGTAGTTTGTGTTGCATCTCTTTTTTTAAAAAAATTAATTAAAAAGAAAATATAAGATTCGATTAATCAGTGGCAAATGTAGAGTAGACGTAAAAGATTTGGTCATATTTACATTGTCTAATTTTGGATTGTGAATCTACAATGTTGTATATATAGAAGAATCAATTAATTAGTCAGATCCTAGAATCCATTGATTCTAAATCTTGAATCTGCAACACTGCAATACCGTGATTATAGATAAACAAAGAATCATACACTTTCAGAGTGAAACTTTCCTACGCGAATATAGATTTGTCGGACTTCAAAGTGACTATCGAACAACGGATGATAAGCCAAAAACAAAAGGACCAACAAAACTAAAACTTTTGAGACAATGGTATAATTGCCACTTGTTACTTTGGATGGTGCAAGAATGAAAAGAGGATCAAATAAATTTTAGTTTATGTAGTTTACCAATAGATTGGTAAAATCAATACAAAAATTGGGCATTGAATCACGCTAATGAGCCCATTGTTGCCGCAACTATAGTCCCAACAAGCACACATTGGATTTTGGACCAAATGTGAAAAAACATAAACACTACTTTTAAGAAAATTCAATACTATAAACAATTGAGGGGCAATAGAGAAAATCTTCTTTTTTCAAGAAATGTTATATTGTTTTGACATAGTTGAACTTTTAAGCACATCCAAAATCACATAGAATGTGACTTCATTAAAACATTAACGATTCTCTGTGACTGATATCTCAACTCTCGAATGAATTGTCAAATATTTGAAAGGAAGTTGCGCCTAAAGTTATCAAATTATTGAAGACTCATTTATTTGAGTGTAACATCAGAAAATAAATTAATTAATTTCTACAAAAAATGTAAAAAAGGTGCAGAAGGAAAATGAATATCATTAATTTGTATTTTCTTAAATAGAGTATTGGTTATTAGTAGTACACCATATTCAATTATGAATTTTCCACTTAGGTTTACTCCCTAATAATTAAGGGTATATAACATTAATGATTAATGAACAATTTCAATTATTTGATACTGACATGTACTAATGATAAAGAGTTACTAGTACTACTACTATAATTTGTTGAAGTGTCTTTCAGACTATAGTAGTAGAGGAGATTTATGTCTATTTACTTTACAAAGTCCATGAATTTATTGCAACAAAAAAAATACAAATTATTATTGCAATGTGTAAAGTTAGAGTTTGCTTTAAGTTTGCTTTGCAAAGTACATTCTTGGAAGTTGAGGTACCCCTTTTCAATAACTTAGAAAAGGGTATGCATCGCGTAATCTAATTCTCACGACCCAGATCGTCGTGATTGACACCAACACTAACTCTCCGGTAAGAGAACCATTAATACTAATTAGCTAACCAAGAACTACACAACTAAATCAAACTAAGGCATTTAAAGATACGGAAGCATGTTTCAATGACCAAAAGAAATACGGAGTTCCCATAAACTCCAAAGATTTAAATAAACTAGCCAAAATAATGCGGAGGAATAACCACTAGAACTTGAAAGTCATTGTACCAAAACTCTACTAACGACAAGTCTAAGAATACAAGGGGTACAACCCCGATACTAAACAACACCTTAAACAAATAGTCTGAGTCCGAAAATAGTGGACTTAAACGAAAAGAGAACTCATGGCAGCCCAGAAGAACTGGCTCACCCTTGAATTCGATTGATCACTGATCTTCTAAGCGAGGTCTGTCAATAGCCACCTGAAGATGTCATGTACTCAACAAAGAACAAGCAACTGCAGTATCAGTACACAACTACAATGTACTTGTAGGATCACGTGGCTATCCCAATAAGTGAAACACATGCAAGTAACCACAACATTATAAAATAGGCATATGCTGAACATATACAATATTAACCATTTTTTCAGGATCAATGTAGCATTTTTCACGTTCTCAATATTACACATTGGTTATCATTTTAGAGCAACATACAATCTTCCAAAATCAATCATCATTAGATATGAACGTAATCATCACAAGTAGATACACAACACAATTCAATGGTCCTCTCATGGAACCCATATCTAAACTCTTAGTGTACCGGTACGTGGTACCCGTTCCAAGTTAGTGTGTCGGATCGTGACACTTGTTTCAATGTTTATGTCGGTACGTGGCAACCGATCCGAGTTAGTGTGTCGGATCATGACACTCGTTCCAATGTTTATGCCGGTACATGTCAACCGATCCCAATTAGCATGTCGAAACGTAACACCCGATCCATTCAACAAGCCACAATCACAATGTACATTCTCATAATCATACAATCAAGAGTTGATTTATGGCATACAATTCTTCATTCATATTCATTTACAATTAAGGTTATCAATAATGCAACATTTTCATACATACATGCATTATAATAGAGTAATTACTAACATACATCACACTAACATGAAATCACAACCATCACCTACCTTGAACGAAACTTGAATCCTCCTAAGAAACTTGATTCTTCCCTTTTTGGATTCTTTCTGTTTGTTCTTGGTCTACAAACAATCAATATAACACGAAAATCAATAAACGATGCCTAATTACCTGGATTACAATCAATTCTATCAACCCTAGATCAAACTCATGATCCCAATATCCAAATTAGGGTTTTTTCCACCATAAATCCAGATCAAAACCCTCCGCCATCGATAATTACCCAAGAAACTACGTTCTACGGATCGAAATACGGATTAGGGGAGTTAAATCCTTACTTTAGTATTAGAAAAGGTGGAAAACTGTCAAGACCTTGCCCTGGGTCGTTCCTTAGCTCTCAGAGTCGAAAAGTGTATAATAAAATGATTTTGGGATTTATTTCCTACTTAAACCGTGACTGTCCCGCTACGGAGGCCTCGAACCCGCCACTGCGGCTTGCACGAAACCAGTGAGCAAATTTAAGGATTCCAAACCCCCATTCACAACACACATTCATCCCATGACACTCCAAAAATACATGTTCACGCTAAGATCAATTTTGGGAGTTCTACTTGCCCGAATTCAATTTCGTAAAGTCATACGGACTCCTTAAAGTCTTAGTTATCTACTCATGAAATCAAATTCCTTATTAAATCACCCAATCGTTACCAGATTTCCCTAGACTCACATGACTCCGATTTCGTCCAAATCTGGACTAGGCTAGGAATTCTCAAGTTACTACCAAAAAAATTTTTGACCCAAAATTTTTCCCCGTTGGCTTTTCCATAACGACAGAAATCAACTCGTTACACTAATGGTCGATGAAATATGTGTAAATTTTAAAGTTTAGAGTTTGAATTTAAGTGAAGACAAATACATACCGAGTGATCTCTTTTTACTCCCTCTGTCCCTAATTACTCGTCCACTTTTCAATTGTCACACCTATTAAGAAAACAATTATTGACATAGTGAGTTTACCATTTTACCTCTATTAATTATGAAGTGGATGAACTAAAAACTTAAGTTTTCAAAAAGTTTTACCTTTT
The DNA here is from genome assembly GCF_019186545.1 of Solanum stenotomum. Taxonomy (NCBI): domain Eukaryota; kingdom Viridiplantae; phylum Streptophyta; class Magnoliopsida; order Solanales; family Solanaceae; genus Solanum; species Solanum stenotomum. Next base: position 63,995,625 of record NC_064285.1, read on the forward strand.
TCAAAATAATTAATTGAGGGTATAATAGGTAAAGAAAATTGTCCTTTTTTGATTTGTCAAAATGGAAAAATAATTAGGGACAACTAAAAGAGGAAAAATGGACAAGTAATTAGGGACAGAGGGAGTATTTATCTTTTTTTTTTTTTACATGTAGACTTACAAAGTATTTTGTGCTAGTGAGAGATGACAATTATTTCTTTCATCTTATTTTAACTATCGTTTTGACTCTTTTCACATTCATAAAGAAAAATAATAAATAAAAGTAGTGATTTTACTAAGTTGTCCATATTTAATAAAGGTAGATTGATATTTTTTTCCTCTAAATATTCTACATACTTCTTTGATATTAAGAATATAATTGAAAATAATTATCTTAAAATTCTAAAATAACAATCTGATAAATTAATCAAAATACGTACAAACTGATCTATAAACATTGTAAATGTGAAAAGTAAAGAACATTTTCAATACCCCAAAAATATGTTTTTAGTGAGGGGTTGTTTATATCTAAGCATGCATAAAAAAACTTTTTAGGGCTTTGTAATTTTGCATTTAGCAAAGATCAAAAGCAACAAAATTCCCTTTTTGTATTACTTTTTGGCTTTCTCTAAATTAATCCTTCTCATCATGCTCTAAGAATTTTGTTAGTCCCCATGAAATTGCATGTTCTTGGGACTTGGTAAAACACTACACAATTAATTATATTAATCTCTGTTACTAGCTCATTCATTTCTTTTTTTAAAAAAAAATAATTATAATTTGTCTTATAGGGTTTTGTTAATAGGAACCAAAGCATGCCTTGAGGCATGTGTAACCTTCCATAATTGTTTCCTTTAATAAATTCTAATTGTGAAATGTGAATTTAAAAATAATAATTATTTTCTCAAAATATTTGTTATTTTAGAGATTGAAAGTAAAATTAATTATTTTTCTTATTTTATCCTTAATTATAATTGCTCTTAAAGACTAAAAATATTTCAATTATAGCACATAAATGGAATAAATATTAAATGAAGAGAGTCAAACACTGCTCCTAATTAATGCTTTTGTAAAGAGCGTATAAATGAAAAACACGATAAGTATTTTGAAAAAACGACAGAAATAACATGCATACTGAGTGTAATCTCATAAGGGTATGGAGATTGAGTGTATGCAATCTTATGTCTACCACATAGAGATAAATATTCCATCTGTCCCTAATTACTTGTCCACTTTTCAATTGACACTCCTATTAAGAAAACACTTAATGACATAGTGAATTTACCATTTTACCCCTATTAGTTATGAAGTGGATGAAAAGTTCTACATTTTTCAAAGTAATTAATCATTTAATTGAGGGTATAATAGGTAAAAAAATATTGCCCTTTCTTAATTTGTCAAAATTGACAAGTAAATAGGGACAACTATAAAAGGAAAAGTGGACAAGTAATTAGGGACATAGAGAGTATATCATTTTTGATAAGGCTCAAGAAAAGCAATAAATATTTTGAGACGGAGAAAATAATTGTGAATTCCTAAACACAACCCTTTGTATAGTATTGTTTATAGTCTGTATTTAGGCAGCACAATGTTTCATAATAATGTCACTTAATTAGCATTTTATTACTGCGTCGTTAGCCTCGAGTTATGTGCTAGGAAGAATCATAGCCACCTGAATTTTTAATATTTTATTTAGATAGTAATAATTTTAATAATTTTTATTATGCATCTAGTTTGCACGCCCTTTAATTTATAATTATGTACATTATACTCCATATCAATTTGCCATATTCACCTTTAATTAATTATCAATTGTACATATTAATCAATTTTGTATAACTTGAAGTTACAAATCAAACTAATTATTATTAAAAACTACTAAATAGTTATGTACATGATACTTCATAGTCGATTTGTCATATTCATCTTTAATTAATTATTAATTGTACATTGTGTGCGCATAACTTAGGAACACACTAATCAATTTGTACAATTTGAAGTTACAAATCAAACTAATTATTATTAAAAATTACTAAATAATTATGTACATTGTACTTTATTGTGGATTTGACATATTCACCTTAAATTAATTGTACATTGTGTACGCATAACTTAGGAACAGATTAATCAATTTCATACAACTTGAAGTTACAAATTAAACTAATTATTATATTAACAAACGAAAAAATCTTTTTAGCCAGAAAATTTGGTCAGAATGATATTTTACCTAATTTATTTTACCTTTTAAAACATTTTTATCCTTTTAACTTCAATACCTTTTAACTAAAAAATGAAAAAAAGATCAGTATATTTTAAAATATAATTTTTTTATATTTCTGGCCATTTAGCACTTCCCTTAACAAACTAATAAATAATTATGTACATTCCTGATCATTTTTTTAATGTACATTATACTTCATAGTCGATTTTCCATATGCACCTTTACTTAACTATTATTGTCATCGTGTATGCTTAACTTAGGAACACATTAATCAATTTCGTACCACTTAAAGTTACAAATTATAATTAACAAACTACTAATTAATTAGATGAAGTCAATTGCTTGATTAGGTGCCTATAATTATACTGTATGCCACATGCAACAAACAGGAATTAAGCATGATTAATTATATATATATTTTTCAAAATGGACACCCTTTTCTTCATTGTCATTTTATTAATATCCTAATATTCTTAGTACTAATTAATTATTTAATTAAGAATTTAAACATAAGAGGAAACTTTGTGCTTTTTAGTAAGCACGCTTCTAAATATTGAGCTAAGTTCAATGTTCCCAACCATTACTAGAAGACAAACTAAACATTCTAATTAGTTAACTTAATTATTAAACATATATAATTCAAATTATTGTTTTGGGGATGGTTAAATAAATTGAATAAAAAAAAGAATTATTGATTTTTGTACAATAGTTTTTGACTTTTTATCGTGTGGTGAAATGATGAGAGTTCTTCACCCTTAGTCAGAATTCTCTCTCGAATTTCAAAGTCCTCAAAATGGAGATAATTTCAATAGGAAATTATGTGCTCTTTATCTAACAGTTTAAGCTTTTAGATGAGATAATCATGCAATACAACATAGTATAAACATGAGGTCATGAGTTCAAATCTCATGGAAAAAAATGGCTGATATGTGAAGAGACATATTGTACTATAGTATAATTAAGTAATTAGATATTTACTCTTTATAACAATTTAAACTTTTAGATAGGAATCGTTTTACTCTTTAGGAGCTAGGCAACCTATAATCCAAATTTTGAATTAATCAGAATAGTGAATTTTAAATATCAAATAGTTTTTAAAAAAAACTTCCAATAATCGTAGTACATTATATTCTAAATAATAGATTTGTCTAGTGAAAATAGCTTTTTAAAACTAATAGAGTATAATATAATGATTTGTTGTAGAAAGTTAATTGGCTACTTTAAATTAGTCTTAAAAGGCTTCAAGGAATGTCCAACACTGTAACTAATCAGGTAATTAGCACTGAAAAGCTTTACAATTATTAGTGCTACTAAACAAGAATTAAAAGGTTTGCACTTCTGACAACTAACTGCCAACGAGAATAAGATAAGTAGACACAAAATCATGTGAGCTAAAAAGTTAAGGATGTAGACCTTTAATATATATATTTTTTATTTTTATCTGATGTTTGATATTTAGAATTTTGATAATTTGGATCATAGCCATACAAAATCTATTAAAAGATGAAACCTTTATCCTACATACATTAAAAAAGTATACAATGGGTAAACAAAATTTTCGTACGTATATATTTGTTGAATTATCTTGAATTTGAGATTCCTGATAAAAGAGAAAAAACATTATATTGCTCCCATTACAATTCTTGATTGTTTTTATTTTTTGTATATATCTTGAAAAAAGAATCCAAAATATCATAGAGTTGACAATGTATGACAACAAGAACATATATATATATTATACTTTTCTAAAACATACTCTGCAAATTTGTATAGCCAAAGGAACTAAGCCAGCTCATTTAATGGATATTTTTTTTAGGATTTTGTAGATAGCAGAGATCCCAAGTAAATGGTTACTTAAGATCTGGGGTTATTATTATTATTATTAATAATAATAATAATAATAATAATAATAATAATAACAACTTATTATTATTATTGTCATAATTCATAAATAATAAATGTCTCCTATTTAAGCATTCATGCCAGAGAAAATAAGTTGGCTTGTGTCTGCCAAATGTTAATGTTCTTGTCTGTGACAAAGGGGCAAAGGGCCATAATTCTTTAATTATTTTTAATTATTGAGGAATAATCATTCTTAGTTACTTCCTATGGTTCAAAATTGTATTGTTTAGATTCTGATATACAGTAAAATCTCTCTATAATAATATTATTTGTTTCGTATTTTTTTTATTGCCATAGTGAAATGATATCACAGAGAACCATAGTATAACGTAATATAAAAAATCAATTCAATAAAAAACATAATTGTTATAGCATAATATTCTTATAGAGAAATCTGATGGTATACATTAATGACATTAATAATCAGAAAAAACAAGAGAGTCACTTAGTTGATCTTTAGTATATCTTCCCTTGCCCTATCATTACTTCTCCTTATTAATAAGATAAGAAATATATCTTTTCTGCAATCCTTTTCTTTTGCCAGATGGAAACTAAATAATAAATATTAGCACTCTCTTTTGGGGGGTAAGATTTGATAAAGACTAATTAAACATATCGAATTCAAGTTAAATATGAAATTTTTTCGACATAATTCAGAATTAGTTTGGTAAAAAAACAGGTATTGACCAAAAACTGAAAAGGAAAAAAAACAAGACCGAACCATTCCAAGAATATTGACATATTTTTGCCATGATGTTGCATTATTTTTTGTCCTAAATAATGATGGCTATATAAATATAATTTCAAAAAATTTTATTGGCCTCTCTTCTGCATTTATATTATTTTGTTCTTGTAATTTAATGTTTGCTCAAATTAAAGGCATAGGTATCATGTGACATTGAGGTGGGCTAAAAATGCAATGTACCTATGCTATTTATGTAATTTAATTTATTGCATTGACATTGACAATAATTAAAGAGAAAATGACTTGCCAAATTCTGAAAAAAACTATAAAGAAGATGAAAGCTATCTCATGTTGTCATATGGCAATTGTAAATGTCACATGTCCTAAGTGGTGTTGTGTGTGAAATTGGGGACCAAATTGAGTATTGTCATAATATGTCACAAGATGACAAGAGATAATGTAATTAATCACTTAATTTTTTTTATTTTACCCCAACTTAATTTTCCAAAAAAATAATTATAATATTTTTAGCTTACTTTCGATATAACTCAAATTTTCAATTTATTGATTGAGTTCGAATTTGTAGCGTATGATTTATGTCTGATAGAGTCGTTAACCTCTAGACAAATGATTAAGAGTCGTTAACCTCTGTTGTCTTTATTTTGTTTACCCACTTAAATTCAAAATATAAAAATAAAAACTAGTAGTGTTTTTACTTACTTTTAATATAGCTCAAACTTTCAACTTATTGATCGAGTACGAATTTCATAAATTGAAATTCTTATTATTATATTATTAACTTGTCAACTCGATCACTTACCTTATTTCTCGTTTAAGAAAGTCGTTAGGCTCTAGACAAACTATTGAGAAGCTTCAACAATCTGGATCAGACAATTAATCCAAATAAACCATTTTCTTTACTCTCTACTTATCTTTTTAAAAAACAATTAGCAGTGTTTTTCACTTACTTTCGATATAGCTCAAATCATCAACTTATCAATCAAGTTCAAATTCTCATTATTATATTCTTGATTCACCAGCTAAGATCCCTTATCTCATTTACCATTTTCTTAACGTGTGATTCATGCCTGATCCTCTTAGATCGCTTCTCACCTAAATTATTGGCGCTTTATAACCGTTTGTCTAGAATGAAATGAATATAGAGATATAGACTCTCCCCTATCAATTTTAACATATTCTTATTTTTTAAAAATAATTATTTTATGATATTTTTTAAATCTTAATTTATTCATATAAGACAATAATTTAGGTGATGGAGGTCTAAAATCCCAACCTAGACTCATTTACTACTCTCCTACTTTCTTCCTGTGAGATAGGAAGCATAATCACATGGGAGTAGCAATCATCAAAGATGCTAAAAAGACAATGGCAGAGGATTTGGTGGAACCACTTTTTTATAAATGTGCAACTCATTTGTAGGTTTCTTTCTTAAGTATCTTTATCAATCTTTAATATAATAAATCTAAATCAATAATTTTTTCTGCTCCCCATATCAAAAAATTTAATGCCCTCTGACCTTGGATTGATACTTTGGAATTTTGTGGATTATTTTTTATTTAGTTTGATGGTTTATTGGATACAGTTTTTCCACTTAATTAAAATAGGAATCAGATTGCGTACATACTATGTTCTTCGTATCTACTTATTGAGATTGCATTGCATATACTGTTATTCTATTCAAGGGAGACTTGCACCAATGAAAAGGCTATTTAACATGAGTATTATTAATCCCCCACTCATGAATAATCAAGTGTGTCATTTTGGTAACATGAATTAATAAACTAATTTTAAATTAACTCAGTGTGAATAAGATGTTTTTTGTTGGTTAAGTTTGGTTTTCTCGAGTAAGCCGTTATCTCCTCTATAAGCGAGAAGAGAATAAACATCATAGCTCAATGTACGACAATCTAAGCATTTCACCACAGAACTTATCTGCGAATATGATCATATTTACCTTTACAAGACAAATCTAGAATTGGTAAAATTTACCAATTTCGACTATATATTGAAATTGTTAACCACATTGAATGGGATAAACACAATAAGGTAATAAGAAAATGAAAGTTTTTTTTGTTTTTTAGCTATGAATACTTGAATTGAATGCACAAGCAATTACATGGTCTCTTCATTATACAACAAGGTACTAATGGGCCAAATTCTGCTATTGGGCTTTTAATTACACTTGATGATTCTAATGGAAGCCCAATAGCTACCTATTGGACTCTTTTAAGCCCACACAAGTAAATGTGGTGCCTAGCCCGATCCATCTTACTTATAAATTTCAATATTACTAAACTTATATACACCTGATGTATACACAAAACCCGGTTAAAGTAACTCTAGTACCAACATTGTCACAAATCAAGGTGAGTTCGCATCAAATTGTATCCTGTTACAAAAAATACAATCGTAGTCGAATTAGGAGATAAATGAAAGAATTTGTGTTTTATTTATATAATCGACATCCCAATAAGACATATATATTGTTAGAGAAATGACACATTTATTTATTTATAATCTGCAATATAAACTGATTTTACAAAAAACTTCATTTATAGTGATCAAATTTGCCACTTTCACAATTTATAATCTGCAATATAAACTGATTTTACAAAAAACTTCATTTATAGTGATCAAATTTGCCACTTTTAGTACATATTTTCACTAAAAGAAGAAATAAATATAAATTGGGCTGTGCCTAAGAAATATAAATTGGGCTCTGCTTCATCTGGATTGGGCTATAATCATAATAGGCCCAAGGAAAAAAATTCTATATTTAGGTTTGGCTCATTCACAAATAGCCAATTTGGACCACCATTTAAGCTATAACCATTGTCTAAAAATTTACCACTTTATATATTAGGAACCTAATTCAAACATACGTGATTGAAGTTTATATTCAATATCATTTCTTAAATTATCAATATATAAAAAATTACAATTCATAGACCTTTTTGATATTAAATTAGTTTAGCTCATTAATAAAATCGACTTTTCAAAACGAAAAAAATGACAAGTATTTTAAAAAAGAAAAGAGCAATATTTTTCAGTTCCAATCAAATATTTGTCTAAAATCAACATAAGTTATAGTGATATGATTCAGAATCCTCCCAACCTTAACTAAATCTTGTTAGATAATGTTGCTTTTACAAATGAAATGTGCAATCTGTGAAGTCAAATTTAATTGAACATCCCAGTATAAATATATATAATATTGAGTGGAAAATAAAAAAAAAAAAGAAAAAGTAGTTGAATGTGAAGGTAAAATTAAGTTGAGATCCAAATTTACAGGCTAATTTATTTGAAGTAAAAAAATAAAAATTAAAAATTAGGGGCAATTAATTATTAACTGAAATAATTTCCTATAAACGTTGCGACAAAAATAAAATAAAATCTCTTCGTCTTTGTAATCTCCGGCTCTCCATTTTTCTTCCAGAGATTCAGGTAAGAACACCATCATAAAGCCCTAATTTTTCTCCAGCTTTCGTCGATTTTTTTGTTTTTTTTTTTTAAATTATGCAAATGCAATTTGTTTTCGTCTTTCTTTGTTAAATTTGTTTAGATTATTGCTTGTGGTTTGAGATTGATTTTCAATTTGCTTGTTTTTTGCTAATATGGTTAGATTTTGTTAGCTACTAATTCACTGTAATTGCAATATTGGGAAAAGCTGCCCTCCAAGAATTGAGCAATTGAGGTCTAGAGTAGATGGGCATTTAGTGAAGAGAGGGAGTAGGGAAAGGGGAATCGAACACTCATCCAACAAGGTGGGAGTTGAGCTAGAGCTGTAGATGGGCACTTAGTGAAGAGAGGGGCAGGAAAAGGGGAGTCGAACACTCATCCGACAAGGTGGGAGTTCAGGTAGCCAATCAACTGAGCTACTAAGATTACCCATATGAGAAAAATCTCCTTTTTAGCCTAGCAATAACTTCCGCACCAGTATTTAGTTATATTGTATTTGAATGGATGGTTAGGTACCCTTTTGTTTTAACCCAAGAGTGTATTAGAAACAATCTCTCTATCTTCTTGAGGCAGGGATAAGGCTGTGTACGCACCATACTCCTTAGACCTCATTTGTGGAATATCCTTTTGTTTTAACTCAAGAGTGTATCGGAAATAGTTTCTCTATCTTCTTGAGGCAGGGGTAAGGCCGTGTACGCACCATACTCCTTAGACCTCATTTATGGAATTATTACACTGGTTATGTTGTTGGCTCAACGATGCTTTATAGTTTGTGAAGAGAGTAGTTATGTAAGTAAAGATTTTTGTTCTATTTTTTTTTTTCCTTTTCTGTTTGAAATGATGTTTGGAATTCTGGAATTTTTATTTGGTCATTTAGTTTTAAATGTTTGGAAACCATTGATTTTAAAGGTTGAGGCTTTTAGCCAGGTGAGGAAAGGGGGGAATGGTTGGAGAGGGCAGTAGGTGCACGTTTGTCTAAATTTTATTTACTCAACTATTTTAAGATAATCTTTTGTAAAATGTGACTAATGGTAGCAAAGATGCATGTCAATGATAGTTTTTTTTTTTTTGGGAGAATGTAACAAGTATATAATAATAATAAGCACTAGGGCAGTGCCAAAACCGTATTTACATAGAGGAAGAAGATCATAACCAACTATTACACATCAAAACAATTACAAGGTACCTATCAAATTTGTTAAAGAATCTTCCTCCTCTGCTAGACATTCTTTGCACAAAAAATGAAACAGAAGAGAGCACTTTATCTTGATATTCTGTAAACAACTGTTGCTGTCTTCAAAAACTCTAGAATTCCTCTCCTTCTGTATTGTCCACCATATATAGTACAAGCATGAACCAATCTTCACCATTTCTTCTGTCTAACTATGCCTCCGATACTATTCCAACTCTTAAGTAGGTCACAGGTGTTGGCTGGCATACACCATTTGAGTCTAACAATATATAGGAAAGTTGCCACAGTTGGTCAGTGAAAGAACAATGAAGAAACAAACGGTTATTGGTTTCTGTATTTGAGCCACAAAGAGAGCACCTAGAGCAAAACTGGAAACCTTTTCTTTTTAAATTCTCTTTAGTCAAACAAGCCTCTCTTGTCACCATCCAAGAGAAACATAAGACCTTTGTAGGGGCTTTAACTTTCCAGATATATCTCCAAGGCCAGTTTGCAATCTGCTGGTCTGAATTATTGGCTGAAAGATAAGCAGATTTGACTGAAAAGACCCCATCCCGATGTGACCTCCACTGTAGTTTATCCTCTCTATCTGGAAGACCATTGAATTCTTCCAATGTCTTAAAGAATTCCACTTCTCGTGATTCCCGATCATTTAGAGCCCTCCTGAATGTGATACTCCACCCTTGCTGCCCCCTAAATATGTCCAGTCTTGCATCAGGAGCTGTTGCAATGCTAAGTCAGTGACAGTTTATACTGATAATTGCTGAGTAATTATAGTTCTAAGTTCAAACTTTCAGATGCCTTTATATGCAAAGCTGATTTTTGGTGTTTGCAGGTGCCATTGTTTGATAAAAATTAGCGGACAATATAGTGGAAGCAGTATGAGTTTCACTGGGGCTTCCATGGGTTCTGGTTAGTTTTATAGTTTGTTTTCGTGTCTTATGGCCAGTGCAGATTGTACTGTTTTGTTTTCTTCAATGGTATCCCAAGGTCGCCTTCCCAAAATGCAACTAAATAACAGAATCTAGCTTTCTGTTTCTGAGCCAGTCTTGTTGGAATACTTCGTCTCCTATTATTCTCTCAGGGTGTCAATAATGAAAGATGCTGAATGAAAAAAATATGGCTTCACAATACATTTTTTAAAAAAAAGAAAGGAAAGGTTTTGGTTCTAACGGCATGACCAAACTCTTAAATATTCTTACAGTGCATTTTTACTAATTTGCATATATAATGGTAAGCAAAGAAAAGTTTGTGAACTATTGTGTCTTCATCATGGAGATCACAAAAAGTATAGAAATGAGACTGAATAACAGGGAAAAGTATTTGTGTCTATATCCCTTGACTCACTAGTTCGTTTCAAAGTTTCTTTTCTTTTCCTTTTTCAAGTTGGCGCATTTATTACTCATCAAAGGAAAAAGAGTGTTATTGATCATCTGAAGATGTACCAGTAACGTGCTATTTTTGTCTCCTTCAATAGTTCTAATACTAGTAACCCTTCATGTGCATCTATTACAGTCGCCGGAACTGCTCGAAGGGCATTTGAGTTTGGACAAACTTATGTGGTGAAGCCCAAAGGTAAACACCAGGCAACCATTGTCTGGCTGCATGGCCTTGGGGACAATGGTTCGAGGTAAGCTTGTAACACTTTCCTTTTACCTCTTGCTTCTTTGTTAAGATCCGTTTGTTTCAGTATATATCTGTCTCTCAGTGATTTGCTTGGATGATGTTGGATCAGGAAAGTTTTAGCATTTATTTTTTTTTGAAACTGGTAAGGTTGAAAGGTTTAGCATTATTCAACAACAAAATACGTCTAAATATTCACTACCTCAGTACCTCCTATACGTCGTGTTAGTTGCATTGTTCTACCATAGCGACCGAGAAAGAATTCTTAAATTACCTATCATCAGAGAGATATGTACTGTCAAAGATGTTTAAAATTATGATAAGCATTCATTTAAGTTAATAGTTTGCAAATATATTTAGTCCAATCTAAAAAAAAGTATTTTTGTTACTTTTAGTTTTTGAAGAGATAGAATACTAACCAAAATAATTGATATACAAAGATTGACTTTATGTAGGTAAAGACATAGATGTGCTGAAATCCTTCTTAGAGTAGTCTGCTTTAATATGACAGGTAATTTTTTTAGGATAATAACTTGGGATATAGATGAGGAAAGAACTTTAGAAAAAATCAACTTGTCAAGAGAATACTGTTAATCATGCCAGTTTTCTGTCTGGTAAGACTCACTTATCAATGTTCTACTTGGAAAAACTTGCTATCTAAATTGCCACATAGGTCAATAACTGCCTTCTCCTATTTCCTACAGTAAGTCAGTAACAGCAACCCAGTATACCAGAATTTTTTTAGACTAATTACCTGTATATAATAGCAAGATAAAGAGCGAAAAAAAGAAGAAGCAGCAAAATACGTTTCACTGAAACCAAACTGTATAAGGAGACTAACCTGAAAACCATAACTGACCTCAGGCATAGAGTTCCCTTAATAGCAGTGTTAATTTTAAAGTTATGATTTTTGACTGCTAGATACTTTTTAATCAATATATCCATTACTTACGTGTTCAAAAGAAATATTGAAGTTATGATTTTGTCCCCCGAACTTTGGTCTAGTGGTAAGAGTGCGACACGTGGTTAGATGCATGTTATGGGTTCGAACCTTGCTATAGACAAAAGCATGGTGTTTAAGTGGAGAAGTGTAGAGGGGTTGACCCATTATCCATTGAATTTTGAACCGTGAGACACTAGCCCTCAGGGTTCTCGGTTAACATAAAGAAAATGTTGAAATTATGACCTAAGTTGCACGGACTCTTCACTTTCGGTGCTGCTCCCGTGTTGACACGACATGGATATGGGATCCATACCGGATATGGTAAATCGATTTTGGGTAATTTTGACCAAAATCAATTGAGAAATTTGAGACAGATACAATGATATCTGAAATCAAAATAAAAGCTAGGTGAAATCATTATTTAGGCGTGTTTTTTTTATTGTTAAAAGATATTTGTATTAAAAATTTCGCAACCAGAAGTTGCTTTAAAGATATTTCCAAGTCAATATCACTGTTGAATGTGCAATGAACTCAAGAAGTCTATCATGACCTCTATATATCATTTGTAATAGCCATGTTACACCAAAAAAAATGTGAGATGCATTTGTACTTAATAATAATTACAGATTCAAACTTGCTCTCAAAAATTTGTGCATTCCTTCCTTCCAAATAGTCTACCATAATTTAGGCATATTTTTATAATTCTAGTTTTTTAGTTATTTGAATTATTTTTAGCCAAATCCCTGCACCTGTAGGGTGAGTTGAAAGAAGCAGTCGATGCAAATGCTGTAAATGGTGATCTCAATGTGTTGAAGTGAGCTAGAAGAAGACAAGATTTTTGAACATTCTATTGTTGTTTTATTAATTGATCAAAGTATTTATTTATAAAACTCAAGATACAGTTTGCTATGCTTACACACTTATGGTTTTCATCTATGGTGTTTTCATTTGTTCATTTTCATTCCAAAAATGCTGCCACAAACTGCTACATGTTTTTAAGTGACCTGGAAACTGTCATTTATTGGGTTAGGGAGCATTGAGGATGAAATATTCCATGCAAAAGTGAGGATGAGGTTTTGAAATTCATCAATCTTCCAATCATATAAGTTTCCTCTGAAGGACAAGGCTCAAAAAGTTCCACTGTCTTGTATCTACGAACCTGGTAGATTATTGTATTTTTTGACTCATATGCTAAAGATAGTTCAGGTTGTCTCACTCAGCATATATCTCTGCACCAGTTCCACTTCCTACTTCACACTTAAAAGTTTCATGGAACTTCCTACACCTTCATGTAGTCCTCCATAATCCACATCCACAAGGCAACATAATAGTTTCATTCCTTCACCCCTTCATGGATGAGGTGCGTAGCTTTGAGTAGTGCTGTCCTCCAAAAAGCCTATGCTATTGTTGCTGAACCTCCAAAGTGGGTTCCCTACGAGCATTTTGTTGAACAACTTGAGATCTTCGAATCCATCCATCCATAGTTTATTGAGGAAGTGTTCGTTTTCTAATTCATGAGGTGAAACTTTTTTAGCACATCCTGTGTCCGGAGGAAATTCTGTTATAGTTTCTCCAACTTTTTGGTAACGGTAGCAGGAGGTGCATCTAGTAGAGATGTAATATGTTTGGATGCATGTGGTGTGATATTGACCTGTACATCTCTGCCCCTTTTTGACAAATACCTCTTCTGGCATCCTGCTAATTTTTTCTCAATCTTTTTTATTACTGGGTTCCATATTGTGATGCTCTTAGTGGTTGGTTCTAATGTGATGCTCTTAGTGGTAAGTCCAGGTAGGCTATAGGAAGTGTCCTAATTTTAAGGATATAATTCATCATTTAATTTGAAATTTAGTCATTTTATTACTTATATGTTAGCTTTAGGATAAGTATGATTGCATTCTTTTATATTAAGTATCTCAGTTTTATTGAAATATATCTAGCAATGACATTGGTTGTTTCATGCTAAGTTTATGGTTGATTGAATCCTTTTCTTTTGTTGCAATGAAAGTGAGCTATAATTCTTGAAATATTGAGTCAATTGTTTGCTATTTATGACTACACGAGTTCCTTATTTTGGATGTCAAGCTTCTCTAAATGTTCTTGCCTGCTATACACGGTGTAATATGTATGCTATATATAACTTGAGTCTCTGTGAAATAAATATCTCAAACATATTAACTAAACCTTTTATAATTTACTTTTGGTTTTCCTGGCAGCTGGTCCAGCCTCTTGGAGACCCTTCCTCTTCCCAATGTAAGGATCCAAATATTGCTTTTTGTACTTGAAAATATCTCTTGTTGACTCTTAAACATGTATATCTCATAACTTTCTGCTATTAGAATCTCTTAGTAGGCTCTGGTATATTGCTCTTTCATCTCCATGCCTTAATCTTTCGTTGTTGTGGTAGCTTAGCGTGATTTTGCTCTTTTTTGTATGCTGCAGATTAAATGGATCTGCCCAACTGCCCCCCAACGACCAATAACTTTATTTGGAGGCTTCCCTTCTACTGCCTGTAAGCTTTGTGCTTGTAGATTATGTTATTTGGAGGCTTCCCTTCTACTGCCTGTAAGCTTTGTGCTTGTAGATTATGCCCATCATTTTCCAATGTGGATGTAATTTAGAAACGAACTTTTAATCCTGGCGTGGATGTACATTGCAGGATGTGTAAATTGGATAATTCTATTAATTTGCGACTCATCTGAAAGCATTGTCCAATCCATCATTGGAATTAGTTTAAGTTGGAAGTCATGCTTTGAAACCCAGGAATAAAGAAAGCGTTATTTTTTCTCATCTTTTGTAACAGGGTTTGATGTCAATGACCTTTCTGAAAATGCTATTGACGATAACGAGGGTTTGGATGCTTCAGCAGCATATGTGGCAAGTTTGTTGGCTACAGAGCCCCCTCATAGTAAGTTTCTCCCACCTGTTATACTAACTTGTGTACCATTATTTGAATCACCAACTTCTCTAAAGTGCATGGCTTCACCCATGAAGCAATAACTCCTCGCGTCGAATAACTTCTGACACTTTAAGCGACAAAGCAATGGCTTTAACGCTATATATGATGATGCCGGACTAATAGCCCATTTGACCAAGCTCTTGGGAAGCCAAAAGTGTTCTTTTAATGCTTATTTTAATGAGTTGAGATGTTTGACCTAGCTTTTAGGAAAACAATAAGAGCTTTTGAGTAGTGGATGGCAGCTGAAAAAAGTAGTTGTTTTTGGGAAGCACTTCTGGTATCTTTACCAAGCACAAATTGTTGCTCTAATTTTGGCAAAAGTAACTTTCAAATTGATTAGCCAAACACAAATTGCTACTCTCCAAAAGTACTTTTTCAAAGAACACTTCTCAAAAGAAGTAGATTTTGATGTGACTATGTCTACTACTTGGTCAAACAGGCTATAAAGGATTTTTAGCTTGCCTTCTCCCTCTTTTTTTTTAAACTTCAAAATGTTACTCTTCATGCTGCTGAGTTTTTTAGTGTGACTATGTCTACTACTTGAACTTTAACGCACCTCATTCTGATCTGGTGTTTGTGAATATGAAATCTCCCTTTGTTTTTCTTTTCTTTTTGGTGTGCGTGTGTGTGTTTGGGGGGGGGGGGTAAAAGTTGTTTGGCTGTACCATTTAGATGTATTAACCATAATGACAGTGTCAAACACAAATACCTATCAATTTGCACAACCAGCTGGATTTCTTATTTCCTGTCCAACATCTCGGAAGTTGTTGTGTTATACGATTGTTATGCAAGAGTGAATTTCCTTATTTCTAACTTAGTTATCCCATTACCTAGTTGTTATTTAGACATCCATTAAGTTTTAGCAGTAACATCTGAAAATCATTCAAACCTTCTCTCCATTATGATCAAGGGATCTTAATAATGTATCTTTTTTATTCTTCATTATAAAAAAGAATCAAATTCTTTGCTTTGTTATTTTGTGTATTACAGTCAAACTTGGGGTTGGAGGCTTTAGCATGGGCGCAGCAACCTCCCTTTACTCTGCCACTTGCTTCGTCCGTGGGAAGTATGAGAATGGCAACTCGTACCCTGTCAATCTGAGTGCAGCTGTTGGATTAAGTGGCTGGCTTCCCTGTGCAAAGTTTGACTTCTTGCAATCTTGTCTGTAATCTCTTCAGAGACATTTATGATGTTTTTGTTTTTGTGTTGACTGCTACTATTCTGGCAGGACTCTCACTAGCAAATTAGAAGGGGTAGAGGGGGCTGTAAACCGTGCTACATCATTGCCCATTCTTCTTTGTCATGGCAAAGGTACTAAAATGCTTCATTTTCTCTTCTTTTTTTTTTTGATCAGGGATGCTTCATTTTCTCTTCTACTTGCTTTTTCTCAAAAAAAGAAGAACAAGAGTAAAATACTTCATTTTTCTGCCTAGTCAGTTTGAACATGCCCCTAAGTTTCCCTACTTTTTAAGTTGTCACTCACCCTACCTTGGGGGGGGGGGGGTTGGCTGCTTTATATTTGTTAGTGAAGTTCCTTGCCTCGTCTTCTGTCACATACTCACTTTCATGATAAGTACTGTTCATTGCCTGATCTATGCATAAATTTGAAGAATTTTCTTGTCATTTCTCTTTAATGATCTAAAAACATCTCTATATTAAAACACAAGCTGTCAAATTCTTTTGTTTCGAGGCACCTTTGTTGATCAATTGTCCCAGTTGTTCTCACCGGAAGAAGGCTGTAATTGCTCATTAGTGCAAAGCTACATGAGATGATTGGGGAATCGAGAACAAATGTTGGGCCTCTAGAGCCCACCATATTCATGAGATGAGTGTTTTAAAAATACAGTACTAAGATGGATGTGCGTTTGTACAAAATTAAACATAATCAAATGGGGTAAAGCGTTCTAGTAGCACATTAGAGGATGAAATAAGAGAAGATTACTTGAAATGATTTGGCATATTTTACTAGATCTCCACAAATTCACTAATATGTGTATGCGACAATATGATTATTAAGGTACTAACTACTAATAGGGATGATAGCATAAAATCACATGGAGGGAAATTTCTAGAAGTCCTACAATCTGTAAGAATGCAATTTGTAGTTAATAACAGAAAACAATGAAATCAAGGAAGCCATATAAGTGATACAACTGCTTAGCATTTAATAAGCTTAGTTGTAACACTTACATTTGGTTTAGCCATTCAAGGTTAGAGATATATGAAACAGTGTTCAAAATGAAATATGAGATAGATAACCCTTAATTTTGTCTTGACAATATGTTGTTTATCAGTATTGGTATGAAAGAGTTTTGAATAGAGTGGAATGGTGGATATAGAGGATTCATATAGCCGATCATCGGTGCCAAATATGAAGAGGAAGACAGTTGAATGACAAAGGTGGTGACTAATCCATATTGGGTCAGTTTATGGAGATCTATAAGAGACATGTGGGATGAGGTGAAGAACAACTACTCAAAGAAAAAAGTGATGAATGGAAGAAAGACCAAGTTTTGGAAGGATGAATGGCATGAAAAAGGCAACTTGGAAGCTTTATTTCCGGATATTTTCAATCTAGCTTTGTTCCAACAAAGATCCATAGCAGAGCTATGGACGCCACAGGGATGGAACTTTGCCTTTAGGAGGCAGCTAAATGACTGGGAAATTATGAGAGTTGCTGAATTCCTTAACACAGTGGACACCTTTAATGGGCTTCATACTGGGGAGGATAAATTATGGTGGAGTGGTAACAACAAAGGGGTATTCAAAGTTAACAAAGCTTACAAGATGATGGACCAACCTAGTAATCATAATCTAAATTGGCCATGGAAGCAAATTTGGAAAAATAGGATACCTCACAAAATATCCTGTTTCATCTGGTTATTGGCCAAAGAAGCAACTTTGACTCAGGACAATGTGATGAAGAAAGGGATAACCTTATGCTCAAGATGTTTTCTTTCTAAGGAAACATATGAGACGGTGAACTATCTGTTTCTACACTGCACTTACACCCTTAAGCTATGGAGCCATGGAGCCATGCCCAGGAAAGTCTCAGAGGCTCTGAAGAGCTGGGAGGGAGCAGGAGTACATGCTAAAAACAGAGATAGATGGAGAATTATCCCTGCTGCTATATGATGGTCAACCTGGAAAGCGAGGAATTCTAGGTGTTTTGAGAGCATAGAGAATAGTGTGCAGAAGGTTAAACTAAACTGCATTATGTTGTTATGTTTTTGGTGTAATCGGGTATATACTCAAATGAAACTGTCTCTATAGTTGATGTTCTAGACTCAATTTAGGTTCAGGGCAGTGAAATTTGCAATACATATGTATATAAGGTTTCAGTACAACCCATGTACTGGTTGTGATATAATACCAAGTTACTAAGTTAAAAAAAAAAGAAAGTAATATCTTTGATGATTGATATTTCTGATTCGGGACAAGATGGGAGTGGGCATCGTGGTGGACAAGATGCGGGAAGGGAGGTTGAGATGGTTCGGACATGTGTAGGGAGATGTGCCAATATCCCAATGAGAAGGTGTGAGAGGTTGGCCGTGGTCGGCCTGAGGAGAGGGATAGGTAGGCCAAAGAAGTCTTGGGAAGGAAGTGATTAGGCTGGACATGACGCTGCTTCAGCTTACCGGACATGACCCTTGATAGGAGGGTGTGGAGGTCGAGTATCAGAGTAGGAAGGATAGTAGGTTGCCAAGCATATTAATATCATTTATTACGTACCAGGGGTATTAGTATCATTTTTATGTTTCCTTATTCTTAGGTTTCGAGTACTACTTGGTTGTTTCTTTCACTTTGTTTATCTTAGTATCTTCCTGCTGTTAAGGCTTGTTATTACTGCTTCCTTTTCATATCTCCTTGAGGTGAGGGTCTATCGCTAACAACCTCCCTGCCCTCACAAGGTAGGGGTACACACTACCCTCACCAGACCCCACTGTGGGGCTTTAGTGGGTATGTTGTTTTTGATTGATACTTCTGATCCTTATATATAAGGAGAGACCTACAATTTAGAAAGGAAAACAACGACCTTAAGAAATTGATAGAAGGGAAATATAGAAGAATCTAAAAATTGCTTTTACTCTAGTCCTCTAGAAATTAAGTGTCTATTTGTGCATACCCAAAGTTGGAGGGCATAAATGTGAAATGAGGCCAAGTTAAAGGCCTTATTTATGTATTATGCCTATATAATATCTATAGGTTTTTCTTTGTTATTCCCTTAATAGACACAAACACAAGCACTCTCTCTCTTCCTTTTGGACTTGCAAAAAAAAAAAAAGGTGCTCTTTCAACTGATGAAACGAAGTTTTTCCTTCTTGCTATAACCATTTCCCTAGGATAGTATTTTCTTTCCAGCTCTCATCTTTTCCTTTCCAATAATATTTATGAATAGAGGTGTATTTATCAGAATTTGCATTTCTTATTTCAAATGTTTTAACGTGCAAAATAATTTTATTTTCTTTTTTCCTTTTTATTATAGACCAGGGAGGGGTGGGGGGTGGGAGTTCTATCACATGATAATCTTGCTGCTGTGCCTTTTATAGCAAGACAGTTTTTGCAAAGAGTGGTATTGGTGCTAGATCTTGATCTAATAGTCTTACATGATATATTTATGTTTGATTAACTCAGGAGATGATGTTGTTCCATATAACTATGGTGAAAAATCTTCTCAGAAGTTACGTTCATGCGGATTTCAAGATGTGGCATTCAAATCCTACACCGCGTATGTATTTCTACCTCTTCTGATACTATTCCGTCCTTGATACTAGAAATATCACTGACTCTTTGACTTGTGTTTGACAGACTTGGCCACTATACAATCCCAGAGGAGATGGATGAAGTTTGTGGTTGGCTAACTTCAAAATTGGGACTTGAGGGAAAATCATAAGTTGTACTTCTGTTGGGCAACTTTCATTGCACAAATATGGAGAATCAGCATTATCATTGTTAATGTGTTGAAAATTTGCAGAAACGCGGACTGACTGATTCACCTTCTAATATTTTGCGTCTTTACATTGTTCAGCGGTCATTTTAGGCCTACTGCTGTATTATCTAATCACAACGATAATGATGTTTTGGGTGTTTATTCTTAATACCATTTGATGAGAGATAAAATTATGTCCATTGACATGATTTATTTTGACAATTTAGTAGTATATGGAAGCTAAAAAACTCCCTGTTGCTTTGATTGAATAGCATGCAGTTATTTTTTCCAAGAGACAAGTTATCAAAACAACAGCCACAAGAAACCAACAACAACAACATTCCCAATTCCCAATGACATCCTATGAGGACTGGGGAGGGTAAAGCGTACACAGTTTGTTTTCCCTATTTAGGAAGAGAGGTTGTTTCCAAAGGATCCTCATCTCAAGTGCAGGAAAAACGACTATGAAGAAATATAATAACTAATAAGAAAAGCAGTGCAAAGCATTCAGAAATGGATCACCACCAAATCTAAATCCATCGAAAAGCAAGATAACACTCCACAGTTACTAACTTTCTATTCAAACTGTAACTAATTAAGAGATCATCATTTCCTCTATGAGTATTTGGTAGTATTAAATAAATGTATGGTATCTCATTTTTCACAAATACTGGCCTGTTTTCATCTTCCAAACTCAGAATGTTTACATGGATATTTGTGACCTCTAACAAAGGCATAACTCAATAGATCACAATCCTGTCACTTTGAACTACTACATATTGCACACTAAAGGAAACCTTAATAACCAAAAGCAAAAAAGGTTTTAAAATCAATGAACTAGTAATACATATAGGAAGCAAATGGAGAATTTGAGCAGTGGCCCTATGGGATAAGTTGATTGCCTTTAATAAACCAATAATACATATTGAATCTCCTGCAGGTAGCATGTTTTCACCTTTGGGTCTCTCTTATGAAAGCCACTTCACGACTTCCGATTGGAGATGACAACAAGTGCTTATCTTGATCTCCGTCTTCACTTTCAGTTGGTTCATGGGGCGTTGTAGATGTCATTGATCCACTTCCATCTTCTTCTGGATAAAAGAAAGAGTTGTTATTGAGTGAGTGAACATGTATAAGAAAACTGATATATAGAAAGCAGTGATTCCAAAAATGAAAAGCGGAAGAAAACAACAAAATCCATGGGACTTGAAGTGAAGGTAACAATTCACATTTCACGCCATAAAACAACAACATACCCAGCGTAATCCCACAAGAGGGGTCTAGGGAGGGGAAGATATATGCAAACCTTACTCCTACCTTTGTGGGGGTAGAGAGGCTATTTTCAATAGACTCTTGGCTCAAAAGAGAAGTTAATTAGAGTAGAGTTGGAAGAAGAAAAATATCCAGATACGACGCACATGAAATAACAGATAGTAAAACACATTGAAGAATAAGAAACTACATGATTACTAAATACTACTAATAAGGAGGAGATTTGGCAAGCACCCTGCCTCTCCCACCTAAAGTGCGACAACACTTGACTACTTAACTTCTACCCTAATCCTTCATGACATAAAAGTTAAAGCAGACTGAACATATATGAATTTCGTACTAGAATGATCAAATTGCAATTAGAATAACTATTTGCAATGTCCAATATGCAGTAATACCGATACTAATGAAACCCCTGAAAGATGAGATTGAATGAACTGGCCACCTCTTGTTGGGATCACTTTACATGTCATTGTTTGAAGCACACACTTTTACAAAGCCCGTGGCTTCATCCATAAAGTGATATCCCTTTGATTCGCTCGCTTCATTGTTTTAAGTAACAAAGCGAAGGCTTTTAATAATACTGATTCACAGAATAGCTATTGCATTTTCTATTTATCATTACAAGGATATGAATCATGTTACCTGTACAATGATGGTACTCAGGAAGCTGTTTAACAGTTGTCGCTTGGAGGCTCTCAGGAAGAAGACAACTGCAGAAAGCACCTGAAATTAAAAATAACCAACACCTTTTAAGACACGTGTCATTGACTCGCCATATATGGTAATTGCATTGAGAGGTTATCCAACTATGAAAGGGAATATCGAAGACCGGGGTGGGGGGGATTGAACCCCCCTTATTGAAAAATTATACTATGTAAATAGATAAAAATGATTTTTTTACAAGTAAATAAGTTGTTGAATCCCCTTGGTGTAGGACATTTCTTTTGAATCCCCTCATTTGAATTCCTGGCTCCGCCGCTGCGAAGACTTAAGGTAATGTGTAAATTTTGTTGCCAATGAAATATCTTTGTTTAGCAAAAAAAGACTTAACGCCACTAGCGAATATCAGTAAGAAACCTCACATCCGTTAAGTAGAGAGACTATTTATCTTTATGAAGAACCAAACAAAAGGATAATGAAATTGCATTTTATTCCCCCTTTATTTACATGGTTTGTAGATATCACGCTCACAAGAATTGGACGAGTTTAACTCCATCAAATTGCATATATAACTTGATGAGATCATTAGCATGTATGTCAAGCACTTCAATCTCACAAAAGTCAATTAGAGCAGACAACAACATTAAGACAAGATTTTCAGATGCACCAAAATAAAGAGGCTTAGTATTGTGCCTTCTACAAATCTCAGAATTAGTAAATTGCCACACACCCTCAGATGCCTAAGGTAGATCATATACCTGAATGCTCACTTCAGTTTTATGCCAGTATATCACAAAGAAACAATAAATGTGGACAAAAAGAAGTGAAAACTAGAGGAAAATGAATTTATAACAACAACAGCATACCCAGTGTAATCCCACTAGGTGAGGTCTAGGGAGGGTAGGGTGTGTGCAAACCTTACCCCTACTTGTGGAGGTAGAGAGGTTGTTTATGAAAGACCCTCGGCTCAAGTAACTCATAACAACATACAGACGCAAAGCAGACATAACAAATAGAGTAATAAAGAAATCATTACATAGCATTCAGAAAAAGACATGATAATAATTTAGTGGACCAAATATACATACCAACCCTGGCAAGCCGATTCACCCATCCAGGAATCCCTTTCCCTGTTAATCTCTGTGCTATGTCATCTGTGAAATGGTTACAGTTCTTGGAAATGAGGTGATAGGTATCCCCGTGATACTCAGAAGCCACATCCTCAAGAAATGCATGAAATTCAGAGGGAGGCATCTTAATACGACCCAATGGGACTGAACATCTGTAGATGAAACCAGGGCAGCTCTTAGGTTCCACTTCAAACACGCCACTTATGGGAAAGTCATGCGCTCCATATCCATATTCCATACCATGGACTGGAAATTTTTTTCCATTGGCATATGCAGAGAGCAAAAACAAATTCAAACTCCAATCAACAAGAGGTAATTTAATATGCTATATTGAAGAGCTTTATATAAATGTATTCAGCATATGTTAGTTCTAAATTGCATACTTCACATACAAAAGAACCTAAAGAGTTTATCCAAATTGAAAATTTTCTTCTTTTTTCTTGAAAAGAACATAGCCAGTTAAAGAATTAAGTTCTTTAGATGACAAATAAGTGTACAAATTTTCCTCAAGTAGTTTGACCAGTTTGAGATTCATCTTATCATACTAGACACCACTATGGGGTTTTATGTACTTTCTTGATGCAAAATTACAATGTAAAATTCTTATGTTTCTTATTTGAACTTTTATGGCTCCAAATTTTGAAGGTGATGATTTAACCTCCAATCATCAAACAACCCATCCTAAGATAATGTAAAAGCTCAAAGATGCCACTGGCATCCCACACACAAAGAATCCACGTTAACAGGGTCTAGGGAAGGGCCACGCATTAAGGGGTGTGATGTAGACAGTCTATCCTAATACAAGTATTAGTGGCTGCTTCCACGACTCGAACTTGACCCATAGATCAGACAGAGACAACTTTACTTCCAAGGCTCCCCTTCTCACAGTGCAGTAAACGTGGATGCCACTACCGTGGAGAAAGAGCACCACTCTCTGGCATTTTGTGGATGAAATGCTATAGTAACACTAAAGGAGGACAAAAGTCCATGGGAATCGGTGTGGAGAGAGAGAGAAATGAGGTGCTGGAGGACAAAGGACTCAATGCAGGAAAGAAGTATATGGTTCATCTCTCTAACTAAACTAATAGTTTGTGTGTTGTGGAGCGAAAAGTGCCTGGGATAAGGAGCAGCAGGGGGAGAGAGAGAGAAAGAAGGTTGTAGAATTCTTATCTTCCTGAGACAACTGAAACTTCAGGTCTCACTACCTCTCAATAGTTCCATCAATACTGTATGAAACTGCCACTTTCAAGATATAGGAAGCTCATAGATATCTAACAAATAATTTAGGAGACCAGATCAGTAATCCCTGAACACAACGACTACAAATTTTAGCGGTTGACATACTATACTATTCCAAGTATTAAGCTGAATATAAAACTTCCATAAAGAAATGGCTTATCTTGAATACTCCAGACTGTATGAGCAAAATAAGTTGCATCTACTGTCTTGCAACTCTGGTCATAATTTTTTCTTATCAGGATCTCTTGGGTAATAATTATTAGGAAGTTTATGTATAACAACATTAATATAACAGGTGAATCTAGGAAATGTTAGTTGGGGTAGAGAAGTGCCATATTTCCATCTTCGGGGTTGGCAGTTCTCGACATTTTCAATGTCTCAAGAATCTGGGAAGGTGAAGCAATGGTATAAGATATCTACACACCATATTAGCAGAATTTTTTGTCCTGCGACAGTAATGCTTGTACAAGCATGACCCTCAGAAGTTTAAAAATTCAGAAAATTGTAGGGAAGAATGAAATGAGAGACGTTAAACAAGTAAAACAGACGAGATCCATTTCATGGACTGGTAAACTGTTGTTTACTTTTGCACGTTCCATGAGCTCCTCAGTTAGCAAGCAACTAATATATATAAGCTATTCCTTTTACTCTCACCTATTCGTTGACAACGACAAACAAAATCCCAGCATCCACTTACGATGACCATTGCAAAATTTATGGCTTCATGCTTACCCACTAAGTTGATAATCATTCAATACCACGCGTATTACACGACTCCCACTAATCTCTTATATCTGTGCAAATCTACAAGCCTTTCTCTTTTGGCCCAACAACAAAGAAAGTAGTAATCCGTTTCAATTTGTTTCGAAATTTAAGAAAGTAAAGAAGACTTTTGAAACTTGTGGTTTTAAACGAAAGAGTAAAGATTTGTTGAATGTACCCAAATTACTGTAATATTTGCGGTATTAAACAAATCATGTGGAAGTTGAAAGTAAGGAGTTGTCAAAATAGGAAAGAGGCATTCCTTTTTAAACGGACTAAAAAGGAAATAAGACAAACAAATTGAAACGGAGGGAGTATCAAAGATTTCACATCTCTGATATGAGCTAAACACCCCATCATCAACTTGATATTAGAAAGATCAAGAGTGCACTTATTCAGAATCATTTTCAAATAAATATTTTTGATAACGAAAGTCAGCCTCACATCTTTTTCTTCCGTTCTCTTTTTCTCACCTTTGGGGCTTAAGGGTTTTGCACCCAAGATCCATTAAGATTTTCAATAGATCGGGAAGGTTTAAAGCCGGTGGGTGCAAAGTTCCCATTGCACCTACTACTTCAGTGACAATTGATTCAGACTTCAACCCACCCATGACCTTAACACTGGATAACAAAAGATTCCATATCTTTTTCCGCTACCGGTCACGTTTGCACAAGGTAAACCCCACTCAAGTGTAATAGCTCGCAAACCACACAGAAGAGGTAAACCACACTGAGATAGCATGCAGGGAGTTTTGAACTCGAGACCCCCCATTATCAAAAGGAAACAAACAAGATCAAGAAAACTTACAAACACCACCTACTTAACATTTTCATCTAATAACTCAAAACTCAATATCAACAAACAGAAAGATCTTGCTAATAATCCAAAAACTCCCTTACTCCTTAACAACCAACCCCACAACAAATTCTTTTTTTTTTTTCAGGATATGGTAAAGCCTTACCCCAACCCAACCCAACCCCCCCTTCCACCCACCCTCCAAAATCCCCCTTCCCAAGAGCTCAAAAGTAACAACCCCACAACAAACAATCCAATAACAAATCTAAATTCTAACAACAAGAAGCAAGCAAAATCAAAGAAACAAAAAATCTAATTTCACACAATGTTAGAATCTAGAACATAGAAAAAAAACAAGATTTTAAAAATGAAATTCTCCAAAAAGATCAAATCTTTTGTCTTACCTTCAATACCAGAATGAAATATTCCAAAGCCAAGCCAAACTGAGTACTGATTTGCAGGGGTGAGATCATATACATTCAATATAACTGGTGTCTCATAGCTTCCATCATTTTTAGCTGCATTATTATTATCATCAGGCTTGGAATTTGAGGTGCTTTCTTCTCCCATTTGACTCCCTTTTTTTTTTTTTTTTTTGAAATTTCTGTAATAAGGGAAATCTGGGATTAGGAAAAAGATTGTCTTTTTGAGTCCATTTTTTTATTTTTTTATTTTTTTTTGGTAAAAGCAAATAGCCTTTGATTCTTGATTTGTCTCTCTGGCAAAGAGAAAAAGGTTTGAACTTTGTAAAAATGGAAATCACAAAAAAAGGAAAAAAGACAAGGGTAAATTGGTAAATGAACATATAGTCTACTGTCTGCTTAGATTGTTGTAATATTTTGTTAGTCTTATGTCATACAAAAACAAAATAAATCATGTGGAGGGTTAGGGTATGTTGGGGTCCCTTCATTCTCTATTGTCTAAAATCATTTAATGGATAATATATTAGTCGATTAATTTTGATTCACATGTTATATAATTCTTTCTTTAAAGGGTAAAACTTTTCATTCGACTTCTAAATCTGTCTTAATTCAAATATCGAAATACTCACTGATAAATTTAGAAGGTTACGATATATTTCACCACAAATGGATAAAACTAAAATATAAAAGGGCAAATTTGTCTTTTAGAATTAATGCAAAATACGGGTAAGTACAAATATTTTTCTCCTTCTCTGTGAACATCGAATTAGGGTTTCGAAAAATCGGCCACGGTGACCGGAAATCCCCAAATCAATCTCCGACGCCTGCCAATTTACTGTTTCTCAGCTCATAGCCGCCGTATACTACTCCGATTTAGGTAAAAGCTCGCAACTTTGCCGGATTTTTTACTATTTTCCTCGATAAAATTAGTTTTAAAATTATCTCCGATTGGAAATGTTCTTTTCATGGGTACAATTCTCTAGTTTTTATTTCTGTATTGAGGAATTGGAGTTTTCTTTCGGGTATATAGTACTATAATTTTTAAGTTACAGAGAATTTAGCAGTATTATATGCTTATTTTTTTTCGAGCCAGCTTACCTAAACCCACGGGAACAGGAGGCTAAAACAACAAATGGGAAATCACCGAGTGTTTTTGTCTTTGCTGGAATTTGAACGTAAGACCTCATGTTGCTGCATTGACCACTAGGCCACACGCTTAGCAGTAGTATTATATTAGAAAGGTTCTTCTTTTCTGTATTGTTCAATGGTTAGCAGTAGTATTTTAGTAATGCTTTTATCAGAAATTAGTCGTATCAATCCATGATGTTTTTCTGTCATATGGAGTTCATCTAGGTTGACTTTTCATGAGTGGTTGCTCACACACAATTAGATTAGGCAGGGTTGGGGAGGTAATTTCAATCGTTTTAGCTACGATATGCAGCTGATTTTTTTTTTTCGTCGAAACAAACTTGAGTGAGTTTTAGGATTAAAGTCCATACTCAAAGAGCCGCCAGGTTTTGGTTTGACGCTGGACCAAAAACCAATTCACTTGAGTTTGACCTAAGTTGCGCGGACTCTTCACTTTTGATATCGCACCCATGTCGGATTCGCTAAAAATACACTACTTTTGGCGAATCCGACACGCATCCGTTGACATTTTTGAAGAGTCCGAGCAACATAGAGTTTGACAAAGGATAGTAATTTCTATGAAGGAATGTTAGATACCTTGTCTGTTCATGCTGTGAATGCTCGTGCAATATGTGTGGTAGACGCGAGCTCGAAGCTTGATTAGGGAATCAAGGGTGGTAGTAACCTGAGATAGGTAGAGAGATGAACCTATTATCCACCGAGTTTCAAAGCTCGAGACATCAAATTTCTTGATTGTCATAAAAAAAGAGAGAGTTTGCACTCGAAGACCTCTAGCTGAATGTGAAATTGATTAGATGGGACATCTTACTATGTGTGTTGGGCTAGAAGTTTGATTACAGTTTTTGATTGTAGAAATATTCATCAGTTCATCATTATAGATGAAATCCCACATTGTTGGACATATAAAAAGCAAAAAATCGATATCCTTCGGGGTGGCCCAGTGGTTTGGGCTTGGGACTTCCATGTTGGAGGTCTCAAGTTCGAAACCCCTTGCCAGCGAAAGCAAGGGGTTTGCTTCTGGGTCGAGCTCGTCGCACCGGGCTTGCCTAGTGCGGGTTACCTCTCCTATGTGGTTTGCGAGCTATTGCATAGGAGCGGGGGTTTTACCCTGTGCACACCCAAAGGGTAGTTGCTGCAGGTTTCCCTTGTCATAAAAAAATACAAAAAATAGATTGTTTTATCCTTAATATGGAATGAATATTTCTCTATACTACTAGAGTTAATGTCTGGATGATCTTTAGCAGGAGTATGATATGATTGGGATTATGCAACAGGTCATAACCTCAAGTCTGTTGCATTTATTCTATGTTCAGGTTTCTGACTTTCTTGCTTGCGTCTAGTGAACTGTATTTAGTTTCAATTTGTCGCTTTTATTTGGACATATGAAGTTATTTCATTCGTTTGTCTTTTTAGAATCCAGTGTGCTTAGAAAGTTGAATTGTTCCAAAATTCCGCAAGGATCTCTTATAGCAAACTGATGCACACATGATATTATGATTTCGAATGGGATTTTTTGCATTATGTCCAAGGAACTGCTCTTTTCATTTTTAATCTTATTGAAAATTATTCTTTTCATTTTGTAACTACATAAATTGAGTCTAAATAAATGCTGTTAAAAATTAATGAGCTATAGCGATTGGATGAAGACCAAGCCAGCAAGCCATATAGCTTAGTTGTATCCCGCCATAAAAGTAGAGAGGTCAAACTGATATATTCGTTGACTGAAATCTCCCTTGTCTCAGACAGTGATATTGTGATGTTCTTAGTGCTGTTACATAGTCATGTCTAAGGTTGTAATGCCTATATTTCCCAGAAAGATGGTTTCAGATGTGTGAATTTTAATGACCTAGGACTTGATAGGTGTTAAGCCTTCCTTCGTCTGTTTCCTTAAGAACTCTGGGATTGTGGAGCATCATCTAGGAGTGTTTGCTTCATCTGCCTAAATGTTTCTTATATTTGTAAACTTGTTCAAGATTCTTTTGGTTGTGTATTTCGGTGATATAATCAAGAATTAAATCTCAGTTAACTATAGTAGTTTGCAAATACTATATTTTCCGTGAATGACTTGGGGATGTGGGTAGGACCGAAGGGATGACTCTGATTGTTTTCAAAAGAAGTTGAGGTTTTATAAGGTTTATAGGGTTCTATTACCTTTTTTATTTCTTAAAAAAACTAAATCTCTATGGTGTCGTATACCTATTGACTATTGCACACAGGTTAATTTCCCTGCTAGGTTTGCTTTCTGATGAACGCCATTTACCTACCTACCCCCAACCCCGAAAAAAAGTTTATCAGGGTTTTAGAAGTTCAGATATTTAGTTTTCTGTTAACGTATAGACAAAAGAATTTTCCCTTTTCTGAATAGTTCATATGGATACTTGGGTATTAAACTAGCTTATTCACGGATTACTGAAAGCAGTTTGGAAAAGAATTATTATCCTGAACAGCTGTTATACCTGCTTGTGTTGTGCTTATGACACAGTTGATTGTGATGACATTAACCTGTCCTAGTAACTAGGTCGAGCAGAAGTCACATTGTTATGTGTGCATGGTTGCAAATTTTTTGTATCTGGATCTTTTTCACCTTACATCTAACCCTTTGGTCTTTTCTGATAAAGGCTTGAGAGGATTCATGAAAGATTTGTGCATTTTCGAACTGCCTGCCCATGCTAATGAAGTTCCCTGTTGAATATTCAGGTTTGGATACATTGGCTGCTTTCTTCAGTTCCTTCACATGTCAATTCCCAATAAGTTAACTGGGGACTTTAGCCATTTAAAAGTGGCGATCTCATAAATTGCTATTTCATGGAGGATCAAAACATTTTTGTTGGCCAAGAGTTTCCTGATGTCAAGGCCTTCCGCAATGCAATTAAAGAGGCTGCTATTGCACAACATTTTGAGCTTCGCATAGTAAAAAGTGACCTGATTCGCTACATTGCAAAATGTGCCTCAGAAGGTTGTCCATGGCGTATTCGTGCTATTAAGCTTCCCAATGCTCCTACCTTTACTATAAGAAGCCTTGAGGGAACACATACTTGCGGTAAAAATGCACAAAATGGACATCATCAGGCTTCTGTTGATTGGATAGTGAACTTCATAGAGGAGCGTTTGCGTGATAACATAAATTACAAGCCAAAAGACATTTTGCATGATATCTATAAACAGTATGGGATAACTATACCATATAAGCAAGCTTGGAGAGCCAAGGAAAGAGGGCTGCAAGCTATATATGGATCTTCCGAAGAAGGGTACTGTCTATTACCTGCATATTGTGAGCAAATCAAGAAGACAAATCCTGGAAGTCATGCTGAGGTTTTTACAGCTGGTTCAGATAGTCGGTTTCAGAGGTTCTTCATTTCCTTTTATGCTTCTCTTCATGGGTTCCTGAATGGTTGCTTGCCTGTTATTTGTCTTGGTGGTATCCAGCTTAAGAGCAAATACTTAGGTACTTTAGTATCAGCAACTTCTTTTGATGGTGATGGTGGAGTGTTTCCGCTTGCTTTTGGTGTTGTCGATGAAGAAAATGATGATAGCTGGATGTGGTTCTTGTTAGAGTTACGCAAAGCTCTAGAGATGAGCACTGAGAAGATACCACCTCTTACTTTTCTGTCTGATGGACAGAAAAGTATTGCAGATGCTGTGAAAAGGAAGTTTCCCTCTTCTTGTCATGCAATATGCATGCAGTACCTGAGTGAAAGCATCAGTAGTGATTTCAAGAACTCAAGGCTTGTGCAACTCCTGTGGAAAGCTGCGTATTCCACGTCCACCAGGGGGTTTAAAGAGAAAATGGCTGAAATTGAGGAGGTTTCTTCAGATGCCGCAACGTGGCTTCAACAGTATCCTCCTTCACACTGGGCATTAATACATTTTGACGGAATAAGATATGGTCATTTCTCTTCAAACATTTATGAGTTCAATAAATGGATTCTTGAAGCACGTGAGCTTCCTATTATTCAGGTGATTAAACGGATTCACTGTAAGTTAACAGAAGAGTTTGAGCTTCGGCGATCAAGGAGTAGCACATGGAGTTCTACCCTTTCTCCATCTGCTGAGAAACGCATTATGGACGGAAGAACTCATGCTTCCACATATCAAGTGCTAAGGTCAGATGAAGTTGAATTTGAAGTTATCTCAGCAGAGCGTTCAGACATTGTGAATACAGGTACCCGATCTTGTTCTTGCCGTGATTGGCAGTTGTATAGGATACCATGTTCTCATGCCGTTGCTGCTCTCACATCATATAAAAAGGATGTGTATGCCTTCACAGATAAATATTTCACTGCAGCTAGTTATCGCGAGTGTTATAGTAAAGAGGTACACCCCATCCCTGATAAACTTGAATGGTCTAGAACCCGACTAGTCCGACCACCCAAGTTCCGTCGCCCACCTGGACGACCTGAAAAGAAGCGATTATGTGTGGAAGATCTTAATCGTGAAAAGCATACTGTCCATTGTAGTAAGTGCAATCAAACTGGACATTACAAGACAACCTGTAAAACAGAGGTTGTTCAAAGTACACAACAGTTCTAGATGTATAGCCACCCCAATCCCCTTTATTTTCTTTCGAGTTGAAAAGTTCTCGAGGAAGAGGTTCAAAATGATGGATAATAGACCCGTCCCTCTACTCTCCGCCACTAAGGTTAGTGCCCTTTCTCGAAGTTTTTCATTATCTTTTTAGGTTCCTTTCTTGGAAATAGAATTAGAAAATATTGTAGAAAGATGTAAGATTAGAGATCTCAACTAGCTTCATATATTGTAAAATAGGGTTTGCTTATTATAACCCAATAACTCTTATCTCAGTGATTGTGAGGAAATGTGTTTTATACTTTATTTGGTTTCTGTTATCAAAAGCAAATTCTCATAGTTCAAGATTGTCTTTTTCTGTTTTCACTCATACAATTAATTAGAAGAGAAAGAGGTGCAAGTATCCTCTAAAACTTATTCATACTCCAGACTCGAATTTGAGACCTAGTTAACGGTAGAGGAACTCTATTTATCTCACCACAATCTTGATCGGTAATACTCATCACTTTATTCATACTCCGGACTCGAATCTGAGACCCTAGTTAAGGGTAGATGAATCACCACAATCTTGGTTGGTAATACTCTTACTTATGGAGGAAAACATTTCCATATTAAGTTGGTTAAAAAAAATTGGAAAACAAGGTCTTCACCCTCATCCCCACACTCCTGCCTATATGTCCCATATTATTTGTCTAGATTATAAATAAATATTTTTAGAATAATATTTTGAATATAAGAAAATCACTTGTCCTTAAAAAGAAAAACTCAAATTTTCCCAGTTTGAAAGTCTAAACTGATATATATAAAAAAATAGTAATAGCTACTCCATTCCTTTTTAGCTGTTATAGTTTCCTTTTTAACCGTCAAACGATATGAATTTTGACTTAACTATATTTAAGATATATTTTTTTTTATATGAGAAAAGTTGCATTTGTAGTACAAAAATAAATATAATCAAATTTAGAATTTGAAAATTAATCAAATGGATTCTGATAAAACGCAACATAACAATAAATTTCTCACAGCTATATTAACTGCAATTAATGAAAACCATAAATACAAGTTAATTCACTCGAAACAATAACACCTAACAAAAAAAATTAACGTAGGTCGGTAATACTCATCACTTTATTCATACTCCAAACCCGAATTTGAGACCCTAGTTAAGGGTAGAGGAATTCTATTTATCTCACCACAATCTTGGTCGGTAATACTCATCACTCATGGAGGAAAACATTTCCATATTAAGTTGGTTAAAACAATTTGGAAAACAGGTTCTTCACCCTCAACCTCACACTCCTGTCTATGTCTCATATTATTTGTCTAGATTATATAAATATTTTTAGAATAATATTTTGAATATAAGAAACTTAGTAAGAAAATCACTTGTACTTGAAAAGAAAAACTCAAAGTTTCAAAAGTCTAAACTGATTTTTAAAAAAATAATAGTAATAGTTACTCAATTCCTCTTTAGTTGTCATAGTTTCCTTTTTTAGAGTCAAACGATATGAATTTTGACGATGTATTTTTTCATCATATTGATATTACATTTATAGTACTTTCCGTATAATTTTTTTAATATCTAGGATTTTATTTTAAAATATCAAATAAATATAATCTAATTTAGAATTTGAAAATTAATCAAATTGATTCTCGTAAAGTACAACATAACAAATAAAAGAAGGATGAACAAATGGAGTAATAGGCAATAAATTTCTCACAGCTATATTAGCTACAATTCCGTTAATGAAAACCATAAATACAATTTAATTCACTCAAAACAATATCACCTAACAAAAAAAATTAAACGTACGTGGAAAAAAAACTCCCCCTTCAAGTTATATATATCTTAATAATAAAAAAAAATTTATATATCAATATAATTTAACTTGTTATAACAAAAAAGAAGAAATCGCGAGAACATGGAGCCCCTAGCTATTGTTGCTTTCACAGGGGGAATGATTGGACAAATAGGGATTCTTCTTCTTTGGTGTCGACCTATCTACAATTGTGTTCGAAGATTTGTTGATTGTCTTAGAAATCCACAACCTTTACCTCCTCAAGAAGAAATTAATGAAAAGATATTTAACGCTTTAAAAGATCGATTTCATTCATGAAATAGCTCAAAGGTGTGGATTTAGAATAAGTTCTGCAAGTTCAACCTAACTCGTTGCTTTCAATTTGAATTATGTATACATATTTCAAACAAAAAAAAAGATATAATGAGGTTATATTTATTCTACACCTCGACTCCAAATCAGTGATGTACACAAGATTTTTTGTGCAGGTATTATTGACTTATGTCATGATTTGGCTTGTTAAGGAGTTAAATTGTGAAATTATGTTTACACTTTATTTTGTGCAAGTAAAGATTATAATTATGTAATAATCAATAGAAATAGTATCGTGAAATATAATGCAAGTATTTTTTTTATAATGAGTTAAATTGCACTGATAATATAAAATGATAAATCCATAGTGATATTGTATAACAAATGAAGAAAGTTCACTTACACTCTATTTGGATCATTGTTACCCATTGTTTCATAATGTATTGTATTGTATTGTACTCTATTGTACTGTACTGTATGATAGATACAATGTTTGGCTAGATTGTATTGTTTGTTGTTGTTTAATAACATTTTAATTGTTTGATTTGATTGTATCGTACTGTATTGTAATTTATAAATTTACTAAAATATCCTTAATTATTCTAGGGTAGGAGATTTGACTAGAATTAAATAATATAAGGTAAAGGGTAAAATAGTATTTTGAAATATTATGTAAAGATATAATTGGAAAAGGAAATTAAGTAACAATGGGAACACACCAAATCAGTTGTTCCATAAAATAGGGGTTTTTATTGTTACGTAACAACAAAATTTAACAATACAATACAATACATTTTTAAGTAACAATCAAAACAAACGTTGTAGGTATAGTAACGATACAATACTTAGTGTAAGAGAAATTAAATACATTACAAGAATATAAAACATAGCATAATCGATTAACATCCAATTTTATTGAAACATCAACATTACAAGCTACTCTGCATCTATTTTGCTCGAATTCTTAAAAACTGTTATTGTATTCGTATCAAATCATATAAAAATACATAATTTTTGGAGAATCACACACATCAGACAATATTTTTGAAGAATCTGAATAACATAATCAACGACGATGATGATTAATTTGTGCTAACAGCAACAACAGGTCCTTTCATTGCAGCAGAAGCAGCAACACATCGCAAACATACTGCATTTTCAAGATTTATAAAATCACATTAAAAATAAAAAAAAATTAGAATAAACATGATAATATTTATATAAATTTACTTATATATCTATTAATCAACTACACATCAATCTCAAATTAGTTAACGATTAACTATTTAAAGTGGAGCTATAACTGTCGAAAAATCTCAAGTGAAATAATTACCGATTTTCGCTCACAAAACATCAAAAAGAAGAAGTAAAATTCAAGTCCAAACAATAATTTTGACTTCAACTTCAAATATTAAAAAAAAATTAGCAGAAAATGTCCTTGAAAAAATAAAATAATTATGTCAATTCTCATGTAACTCTACTAATTATTATTATTTTTCACTAATAAAGTAAAACTAAAAATATAAATAATAACAAACCAAGCATAGAGGCATCCTTTTTCTTCATGTTGCCTTTTGACATTATCATAATATGACATATTTTGATATTTTGGGGGAGCATCCATTTTCTTTCTTTCTATGTGTGAAAAATATATGAAAAATTGCCTAATAAAAAGAATGTGAAAGTTGATAAAGAATATTAATGGAGTAGAGGTGAATAATTAATGTTGGAGGCTGAAAAAAAAACAGATGGTAAGTTGTCTAATTAATAGGGTTACTTTGGTCACCTCGATTATTTCATCGGATATAGCAAAATCTTAGTAGACCTTAATTATTTTATCGGGTATTTGTTATTTTTCATTGACACTCATAGTAAGAAACTCTGTCCAACAAGTAGGGGTGGAGCTATAATTGAACATCCTCTGTCGAAAAATTATATTGTTAGTGTTATTGCAACTGAAGAATAGCTAAGTGAATACCCTTCATTGAAAAATTATATAGCGACCAAAGGATGGCTAATTAAACACCCTTCATAAAAAATTATATATGAAATGCCTAGGATTAAGAATATGAATTATTGATTAGAATATTAAAGAACTAGAGGTGAATAATTAATGATGGGGACCTAAAGGAATTAAGAAGATGGTTAGTTGTCTAATTAATAGGGTTATCTCGTGCACCTTAATTATTTTATCGGATATTTATTAAAGTAAACTTTTTTGCAAATCTTCATTATTCTATTGAGTTTTTGTTATTTTTCATTTGACACTCATCGTCAACAAGCAGGATAGAGTTATAACGATCGAAGAGTGGTCAATTGAACACTCTCTATCATAAAAGAAAATTATATTGTTAAAACTATAGCAATTGAAAGATAGCTAATTGAACATCCTTCATTCAAAAAATTATGGTGTATATATTACGATTTTCACTCACTTCATTAATCGTAACGCCCATACCTCTGGTTGCTGTAGTGCTTTCTCAATTTTTCTTAAATTTATTTTTTTGGCATTTATTAATGGGAAGACAACTATGCAAGTGTAGAATACAACTAGACAACAATGGTTCACATGTCTATGTATCCTAACATATTATGACCCTAGCTGGCTTGTGACCTACTCACATTTTCATGTCTTTTTGACATTGTACTATATAGTTTAAAGAGTTAAAAAAGCATTTTATCATTATTTTCGCAAACTTCATACATTAACTATCCATTGTTCTCTTTTTACACGCTCCGTCACTTCGATGCTAAATTAGCCAAATATTTAGTTCCAAGACTAATTCAACATCAAGGTATGCTTTAATACAACAAAAAGTAATAGTTAAACCGGACCAACCTTTGTAGTGTTTGCCTAGGTGCGCGGATTCAGGATTTAACGTTTAAATATTTTGGACCACAACCTCTTTTTTATTTATTAAGTGTTGAATTGATACAAACAAATACAGAATTTTGGAACAAAACTACTGAGTTATGACTTGTGTCAAACTTGTAACTTCAACAGTAAATCCAGCCATATGCATACATCTATTGCATTAAAAAATAAAACTGTGATGTAAGTGAGTGCAACCAAACAACAGCAACATACCAAGTGTAATCCCACAAATGGAGTCTGGGGAGGATAGAGTATACGTCAACCTTACTTCGACCTCGTAGAGGTAGAGATAGAGAGATTGTTTCCGATACTTACCTTTACCTAGTGTAAGTGAGTGCAACCAAATGACTTATCTTTTTAAAAAGCCAAAAGAATAAGTAAATGGTAGTAGCAAGTCACTTAGCACAGCTTTGGGAAATAGTTGAAATGTGAACATGATGCCTTGTGGCATCTCCTATATACATCCATATTCCAAGACACGAAATTCATACACTAAAGAAACAGGACATGCATGTTTCCTTTTTACTTCTTCACGAAATAAAAACCGCGTGAATGAGAGCTAAAATGGTTCTTTCTATCGATCAAGATCAAATTAGCAAGAAACGAGACAGGTGGGGGGTTTAACCAGACCTGGAATATTAGAAGGAACGGTAACAGGTTCATAATTAGCGGCAATTTCTAGGCGCTCCCATGTCAACCTTCGTCTCTCAGCTGCTACATTTGACTTTGCATTATCTTCTTCAAGCTTGTGTTGGCACTCGAGTACAAGCTCTTCATCCATCTCGGAAAAGACTTTCCTCACGTTTTGACTGAGGTTAAGAACTGCTTTATTCCAGTGGTTCTGGCTGTTCCTTTCTAAAGCTGAGATAATAATTGGCATGATCACATGCCTGTTATGCATCACAAGGTTAAGGACGTTATCGTTGTTCCACAAGAAATGTGCTCTTTCAGCCACCTGCAAGTTCGTTAAAAGAGGGAGAAAGTCTGAATGAGTTCAAGAAAGTCTACATTCGGAAGAAAAAGAAAACAGAAACAATAATTAACCAGATATTAAACAAATTTCCAATTTCGCACACCCCTTGGGGTGCAGCCCTTCTATGAACCTTGTGTGAACACGGAATGTTTCATGCACCGGGCTTCCTTTTTTTGTACAAGTGGAACAAACCCCCTCCCCACCTTCTCCCACAAGAGAAGGGAAAAAGAAAAACAACTACAACTCAATCATAAACTTTGGTCAGCTATATGAATATTCTATATAAGTATTATCTACTCTGCTCCATTCGGACCCATTTCATTCCAGTATTCTTTTGGGGAAAAAAAGGGATTATGCATCTTTTATGTCAAAGTTGGGATAACAAAGTAAAATTAGCCTCTCGGGGGTACTTGGAGTTTAGAGCTATGGCAAAGTATAGATGTACTTATTTTGATAACCGTGGTGTGCCCGTGTCAACTTGTGTGTACCTCAACTAATTCTACGGGATACTTGTAACCTCCCACCAACACAAATACCGGGTAACTCTGTCCACCAAGCAATGGACAGATTCCAAAAATCACCCAGTGTGTTTAACTTCATTGGGCTTTGAATCTGAGACCTTGACAACGAATAGATATTAAGATAAACAAGATGCTGAGAAGGCCCTTTCAAGGGCTAGAAGATATCCCACAAAGAAATGGGAGACATAGCATGTTGATCAAGAGATGATAAATAGGTGGCTTTGTTGTTAACAATAAATCTTCAAGAATTCTACGGATAAGAAATCTATATCTTCAAGAATTTCACTATTGACAAAAATTTTCAAAGGAAGGGTGCAATAAAATGATAGGTAAGATCTCAAAATCCAACTTCCTAGGTCTTCTTTTTTCCTTCTCCTTTCGCGAAGCCAGCTTCTAACGTTCAACTTAAAGTTAAAACAATCAGTATGGTCTACAAAGACACAAAAACTAGTCTATTAATTGTATGAAATGACAAAAAGTTTCATGCTTGGTGACATCCTAAGCTTCACAAACCATTCTAAAGTTGTGAACACAATATTTGAAGTTGAAATTACCATAACCTTAAGCCTGAGCATTGAATTTGCTATTTATCTAACATGCATATGAAATTATTGTCTCCAATTCTGTCGACTGAGACATCACCGAGACCAATTCAATTATGTACCAATGATGGTAGAGAGGTTTCCGACAGACCCTCGACTCAAGGAGAGACCATAACAACTGCATGGAGCTCCCTCTTTATTGTGACCATAATAGTTTGAGAGTTAGGCAATCCAAGAGCGTTTTGCTTAAGAAATATTACCTGGAAATGGGAGCTGTTAAGGCAATAGCCGATACGACGAAACAGTGGCACCATGATTTTCTCAAACTCTGGAATACTGATCATTTCTAAAATCTCTTCCAACTCACTGATGAACATCAATTGTTTCTGACTACTTGTCACTGGCCAATATCGCAACAATCTCGTTATCACTATGCTAGCCAGATTTTGTTCCTTTTCTATGAACTGTACAACACAATATGCTAATTGTTGATGATAGATACCCAAGGATTTTGGCTTGTGTAGAGGTAGCAAGGCCCTTGAGAAGAATAATCTATGCTCTTCCTTTAATGGTAAAGCAAAACCACTAATTACACTTCCGAAAACCTCCAGCAGCTCCGCAATCCCATTATGTCTTTCAGTCTCAAAAGCGAAACGATAAAAGATATTGCTTACAGCCTTTCGAATAGCAGGCCGGTGCATCATGAACTTCCCATAAAGGCGATGCAATATTGATTTCAAGCATTCTCTTTCTCTTGGGTCCTCAGAATCAAATAGGTCAAGCAGTTTCAACATGAAAGAATGGTCCACGTATTTCTTAGCAACCTTTGCATCAAGAGAACCTTGGCCGATTACGCTAAGGAACAAGTCATAAACAAGTTGTAAATGACACCAAGCTGGATCAAACATTGGTTCTTCATCTTCACTTTCACCACGAGCTGAGAAATACTTGGGAGGAAAAGTTCTGAACATGTTAACTCCACACATTTTACATACTGCAGCAATTGCTGATTCCGTGAATCTTGCAGATCCTGAAGCAACAAACTCATTCAGCTCCAGCAAAACTTGTCGTTTCAAGTCCTTCTCTGCGGAATCTTTATCTGGATCATTGAAATCATAAATGGTACAGCAGAGATTCAACTTGCTTACAAATAAGCTTTGCTTCTCCGCATTTGAAACATCTTTAAAGGGCAC
Organism: Solanum stenotomum; assembly: GCF_019186545.1. Lineage (NCBI taxonomy): Eukaryota > Viridiplantae > Streptophyta > Magnoliopsida > Solanales > Solanaceae > Solanum > Solanum stenotomum. Next base: position 64,035,707 of record NC_064285.1, read on the forward strand.
ATGTGGTGCCACAGACTCACCACCAGCCACAATACTCGCAGGAAAAATTGCTGTCGACATCCGTTTCACTACATTCAGCCTGTTTGCTATGACGGTGCAACTATTGGTAAATTGAATTCCATTCCCCAGGTTTGAGGTGTTGTTGCAGGAATTGCTTCCCGATGAATCAAACGTATCACATTTTGATGATTTCCTAGGAAGTTTTGCAAGAATTTGCTTAAGCATAGTAGCGTTGCTCCAACTTGCAGCTAGACTAAACCTAAGTCAACACTCCAAAATAATCTACCTATGCAAATTTCAAAGAAAAAAGCATAAGAAAACAAACCACAAGACAACAAAACTTTGAAGAAAATAACATATCTTGTGGCAAACATAACCAGAATGTTTAGAAGACAGCTTTATTATCAGAACTACATATCTTAAATTCACATATCAATTTTTTCATCTAAAAGCTCATTAAAACCAAAATCTCATTCCTAAATCTACAGTTGCATAAATCTCAGATCTGGGACAGAATTTACACAGAGGCCACCACAACACAAAATGGAACACTGAGCAAGATCAATTAGTAGATTACTGACATTCAGAGGCCAAGAAAGTAAGCACTGTGAAGAAAAGGATCAAACTTGAGCTATATCAGTTTCAGCAAATTTTGAACAACTAAAGTTGAAATCTTTAACTACTCCAACAACTTAAACCCAAAAAAGGATCAAACTTGAGCAATATCACAGCATTTCTCAAAAGATCTAAGAGACAAAGTAAGAAAATAGAACCTGGGGTTTTGCTATTAGCTCTGTAGCTAAGGAATTGCCCAAAAGTACTCCAATAACTATTCAAGAAACCAAAAAAAGGATCAAACTTTAATAACATCACAGCATTTCTCAAAAAAGATCTGACAGATAGAGTGAAAATAGAACCTGGGGTGCTGCTAATCTCCTCTAAAGCTAAGGAATTGCCCAAAACTACACCAACAACTATTCAAGAAACCACAAACTTTAGCAACATCACAGCATTTCCCAAAAAGATCTGACAGATAGAGTGAAAATAGAACCTGGGGTTCTGCTAATCAGCTCTGAAGTTATGGAATTGCCCAAAACTACACCAACAACTATTCAAGAAACCAAAAAAGAATCAAACTTTAGCAACATCACAGCATTTCTCAAAAGATCTAACAGACAGAGTGAAAATAGAACCTGGGGTTCTGCTAATCAGCTCTGAAGTAATGGAATTGCCCAAAACTACACCAACAACTATTCAAGAAACCAAAAAAGAATCAAACTTTAGCAACATCACAGCATTTCTCAAAAGATCTAACAGACGGTGAAAATAGAACCTGGGGTTCTGCTAATCAGCTCTGAAGTTAGGAATTGCCCAAAACTACACCAACAACTATTCAAGAAACCAAAAAAGAATCAAACTTTAGCAACATCACAGCATTTCCCAAAAAGATCTGACAGATAGAGTGAAAATAGAACCTGGGGTTCTGCTAATCAGCTCTGAAGTTATGAAATTGCCCAAAACTACACCAACAACAATTCAAGAAACCAAAAAAGAATCAAACTTTAGCACCATCACAGCATTTCTACAAAAGATCTAAGAAACATAGTGAAAATTAGAACCTGGGGTTTTGTCAATTTCCTCAAAAGATTCCTCAGATGAAATTACAGAAAGATTGAAACTTTTTAACAATACTAATAAAGAGAGAAGGTAAGAAGAAGAAAAAACAGGTAATGGAGGCAATCACATCATGTCTTTCTTTTTTAACTTGGGATTGAAGACACAATGATGGGTTTTTGAGGAGCCCATTTTTTTTTTCTTTCTTTCTTGATTACCTTTATCAAGAAAAACACACACACACACACACTAATTTCTTTCAAATTCTTGATTGTTCATTCATGTCTTAAACTAAGCAGTAGTACTACTACTCTACAACTACAATGGCCTCTCTCTCTTCCATTTTTCTCTGTCCTCGATCCAAGTGCCACAGCTTGAATGACTCAGTGGTATCTTCACAGAAATTGCCGGCATTAGATGGTGACTCTTATGTACTCATATTAATTATTTTTTCTTCTTCCTCCTAACATTATTTACTTTGTCAAATACTGTTTCATTACACCAACCGTAAAACCACTTTATTTTATTTTTTTCACTTTTTGCGAGTTTGTTATCTTAACTATTCACGATTCATATTTTAATTATCACTTATTAAAATTAACGATAATGCTAAATGGCCAGAATTTGGTCAAAAATTTAAAAGGTTTATGATATTTTATTTTATTTTAAAATAAACTGATCTTTTTTTATTATTATTAAAATGTATTAAAGTTAAAAGGATAAAAATGTTTTAAAAGGTAAAATATCATTCTGGCCAAAAGGATTTTTTCTAAAATTAAAATATATTTTTGATATTTATTTGGCTTATACGTATCTGTTATTGTCGATTGGAAACAAATATTTGATTAGCTCAACCTTGATGGTGAAAGATGAAAAAAAAAAATAGTGTAAATATGTTTTTAATTATTTAACATTTTTAATTATTTTTTCCGAATATTTAGTAGTGCTTTTTTCTTAAAAATAATTCTGATCAATTCAGATTCACATATTAAAAGATCTATTAAAAAAAAAAAGTTTATTTATGATACACTAATAATTTTTATTACTAGAAAGAATGGAGGAATGCTATTCGAATTCAAAATATGAATATCGAACGTTTGAGTTGAAGATAAAAAATATATATACATTTAGATACACACTTTGTTGTTGACACATTCAGCTCGTGATATAATTTCACAAGATTCTTGTTAGTTCTACTATCCTTTTTTTTTCCTTTATTTATTTATTCTTTTTGTTCAATCACAAAAATTATGAATATTTATGTTAGCCCAATCTATAAATTATTAGTAGTATATTTAGGTTTTATAAATTGATTTTGTCTTTCATTCTCTTCAATTATTTTCCACATCATCATTAGTATTTAGATTTTATAAATTCAAACGGCAAATCATTCACGATTTTATTTTAATTTTATCAATTACTAGGTCACATTCTTAGACGTCAACATCAATGTAAATCTTATTAGTCATGGGGACGACCAAGTGAATTTGCTCAAATATATTATATTATTATATAATTACAATGTAGTAGTTAAAAAGAAAAAGTTGGGTAAAACTTTTTTGAAAGAAAAAAATCACGTGGTCACTCTTTTTATTTTTTTCTATTCGTGTGTTTTATATACAATATAATAATAACTACGTCTTAGTTCTAAACAAGTGAAAATTGATTGTATAAATATTCATTTCAATATTTAAACTCATCATATCATTATCATAATAAATAGATTAAAAATAAAAATAAGTTAAAAATATATTCATCCGAGTCCAAAATATATTCTTAAGTAGTGATTATTACCTATATGAATCTTTTTCTTTAATTATGTTCTATCTTTAGCTAAGTCTGTATTGATATCAAGCAATTGCGCTACAAATCTTTGAGACTATTATGTGATTTTAGGTCTATTTTGTCTACTTTTTACACTTTCACTTGTTATATTTCACATTTACAGAACAGTCTATCTATAGATCGACACAAAACATGCCACATCATCTCAAGCGACTTTCTTGCATTTTATCCTCAACGTATGCTACTTGCATCTTTATGAATATGATCATTTCTATTCTGATAAAATCACACATTCATCTTAATTTCTATATCTCCGCAACTCTCATCTTGTGAATATTTTCCCAAGTTGAGTGCTTTCATGGTGATTGATTGCCCAAAATAAACTAACAACAATTATTATTATTTTTGAGTGTGTATGCCTTGATAATAATTATTATTAATCATATAAGCGTGGATAAATGAAATGAAGATTATGTCACATCAATGTTTTTCAAACAAATGTTTATGTCGGTATACACTTTATTTTATTTTTTTTACTTTGTTAAACAGGATCCAAATTAATTAGTCCAAATACATTGCAACTTAAATTAAATCATGTGTAATAATAGCTAGTGGATTATATGTTGGACCAATTGCATACCATTATTTTAGCCTAATTTTATGTGTCTTTTTTGTTTTATTTTCTTGCACTTTTCATTTAAAAAAACATGTATTTAATTAGGTGGTTTATATGCTTTTTGTTTGCGGTGATAATTATTATTGAGTTTCTTTAATTATCGGGAAAAAACTTCATTTAGGGTGTGTTTGGGATGAAGGAAGAAAAAAATTCCACAGAAAATATTTTTTTGAAAACAAGTGATTTTTAAAATTTATTTTTTAATATTTAATAAGTAAATAAAAAAATATCATCTCACGAACAGTTAGATAGAATGGGGATAGCATGTTGTAGAGGTAGGGTTAGGAGTTGGGATGAGAGGTGGATGGGGGGTCGTGAGTGTTGAGTATTGAGAATAGAGAGCAACAATCAACGTGAAATATACTTATGACACTTATTTTTCTTACTTGTATCAGGAAATTATTTTTTTGGTTTTTAAAAAACTTATTTTCTCAAATGAAATATTTTGACCAACTAAATATAAAATAATTGAAAAACATTTTCATGTCAAATGCACCCTTAGAGTTAGTGCAAGAGTTAAGTGTATCAATTTGTTAATTAGGTGTACCAAAACAAATTGTTGAATCGCAATTCTAAAGCTAATTAATTAACAAATCCACTTATTGCTTAATTAGTTACACTGTCCTCATCTTAATTGTGTTAAAATTGATTTCAACTTGACAAAAAAATATATGCAATGAAATAACAACAAGATAACATGAAATTAAAAATGTGGTTTAACCGTTAATAAAGTATGTGAATTCTTGGTAGATTAAGGATCAAAATCTTAGTAAATTTTTTTAAAAAAATATGTATGTTCAACAACCAACTACCTAAATTTTGATAGCTAGAGTGATCTTATATATTTATATACACATGCATTCGATGTAATTAATTTATTTTACTTTTTTTAATGGGCATTACATCGCACAAATTTAAATTAATCGAAACTTTTTTTTAATCGAATTAATTGAAGTCTTAAAATGAATGTCAAACACTAAATAAATTTTATAAAGAATAATCTATTAATTCAATATAAATATCAAATATAAATAAACTTTTATTATACGCATATATATTAATTTGAACATCACTATGAATAAATAAAAAAATTAGAAAAGGAACAAAATAACTATGGGAAAGTAGATATCAATATTGATGTCTAGATTTTTATTTTTTATTTTTGTGAAAAAAAACATATGATTGGCACCAAATAAGAAATCCAAGAAGACCAGATAAAACAATAAATTTATTATGGGCAGATAAACTAAACTAGATAGAAACTGTCACTTGTAACATCTAAAAAATTGTGTCTAATTAATTATAGTAAATTCTATGATTGACCTAATCTTAATTTTTAATCAATATTCTTTTTATTCTTAATATTCCTATCCACTCTGGCTCACTTTTGCATGTGACAAATGTACCAAAAAGAGCAAATAGCATGTGATAAGAGAGATATTTGGATATTGTATTATTATTATTTTTTCACAATTAAGACAAAGTTAATGAATTGTTCCCTACTCATGTGAAGTCTCATGGTTGACACATTATTTTGTTCTTCAAGATTCTTTATGTTGTTTACTATATACCCATCTTAATTAGAGGGTTCGAGTTTGAGCTCTAAGTATGAAAAAATCTTTGATAAGAGTACTTCCCATCGAATGAGGTTTTACGTAGTGTGAATCCGAAATAGCAAGGCTTTAATGTGAATATCAGACATTAGACAAAAAAATCAAAAAAATACCAAGGTGATATTATTATAGAACATGGTCTTTGGCTTTTTATCTTTTTTTCTCCACCAGCTTTTTATCTTTTTTTCTCCACCACTCATTCATTTCCATCCTCCTTTTTGTTTTGAAGACAAATTTTATTTAAGCAAAAGTACTTTGTTAGTTGACAATAGAAGCCTCTTTCTTTTAAATATATAGTTTTAATTTCAAGATTGAGAAAGTTGAAGTTTTTGTTTTTTTTTTTTTTGGTTTCTTTAAGATCCTTTAGTAGCCTTAATTAATAACAAATTATATATGAAGGAAAAAAATACTAGAACAATATATTTAGTGCAATGAAGTCTATAAAGAATAAGATGCACATGTCTTGTCCTTGTCTTTATGGGATCGAGAAGTTATTATTCTTGACAATTCTTTTCTTTTATTCGGACTTAAAATTGATAACGTGAGCAAACTCACACATACAAATTAAATTATGGAGAAGAAAAAAAGATCTCTAAAGATATTCAATAATTGTTTGAAAAATATGTAGTCGAAGTTAGAAAATAACAAGTGATGAAGGCAATCTGAAAAGGACGGAAAGACTTCTATTCTAACAAGCTTTTGAAAAAGAGGTGCATAAGACATCTTCACTCATTACGTGGAAGAAAAAAGTGAAGAATATCTTTCTGCATATTCATACAAGACGCGAGTAGGTAAATCGGAGTGCTATGGGTACCTCCCCAACAGGAAAATGATGTGTTTATCAATTTCGATAAAAAATGTTATGCTTACACACAAAACTACCTCTCCTCTCGAAAGATTTGCAGGAACTTCTTAGGACGATATACATCTATAAGCATAAGGTATGTATACTATTTGAACTCAATAATGGTATGACCTAAAGAATAAATATGTGAGGTCTGATCGGCTGTGAACAATACATGTCATGAGTTTGAATCGTAACAAATATAGTCTAGCAGGTGAAGTTAAAAGTAAAAAAAAAAAAGTATGTCTAATGTCTTCCACAACTTATTCTAAATCCAAAATTATCTGTAAAGTTGATTGTCTGGTTCTACTTTTATGATATATCCTTATCTACTATTGAAAATTTGAACTTTGATTGATAAAAAGATACTCACCCACCAACAAAAAAGAGAGGCCGTTGTCACTAAAAGACACAACAAAAATGCAAAAAGTTTGTAAAAGTGAAATTAATTAACATTCTTCTCCAAGATATAACTAGGCATGTTTAAACATCATCGATTAATAATTATTAGTGATATTTGTTTAATACCATTCCAAATGATACCTTTTCATATTTAAAATTCTTTACCAATGTATATGCATCAACTAATTCCACCAAATATCTACTCTACCATCACAAATATCGATTAATCCTATCTATCAAAATTTGAACAGATGAAAAGAAACCATCGTATCCTTCACGATACGTAGTATAACTATCAATTACACATAGGATGGAAATCTTACCAAATAAAGAATTAAACAATACCACAAGTCTACAAACTTATGATATGTTCCGAAAGCATATGCGTTAAAAACTTTGTGACCAATCAAACACAGCGGGGGAATGAGGAAGGAGGAATTACAAAGAGGAAACTTCCATACATTAAATTGATGACAAAAATGAGATTGGACCACATGACAATGAGAACAAATATAATGCATTACAGATAAAGAAAAGAACTGCCACAAATAAAAAAAAATGTTCCATTTGCTGTCCAGTTCAGCAATGTCATTTCTAGGCCAAATTTAATTGCCAGCAAGGTAAAGGGGACAAAAGATAAGAAAGTTCTTGGAGTATAGGGCAATAATGCTAAATGAAATAAAGACATTAGACACAAGGACTATACTTACAATCACTGATAATTTCACTGATAATATCTAAGGGAAAGAAAAGAGGCAAGGGGGAAAAAAGAAGAAAAAAATGGGGAAAGGGATAAGAAGGAAACATATATATATATATAGATAAAGATATAGATATAGAGAGAGGGAATATATATATATAAAGATCAAAAGAGCACAAGTAGGAGGATTCACAAAGGATTGTGACATAGAGCTACATCAAGTCTCCAAGAACTCAGGCGAAGTCGAATCCGCCTAGGGTCCCAATTCCATTGACAAGTTTCGGCCTCCACTCAGTTCGTCCCTTAACAACCTCTCCACCATTTTCAAGTCGAAGGACGTGTTGACACTCAACATTCCCAAAGTCGGTGAAGTCACCGACTCCTTTGTCAAGTACAGAGGTAAGAGACTGAAGCACACTGTCCCTTCTGCACTCCCTGCGGTACTCCAAAGTCATGGCAGCAAGCTCACAACCCTCTAGTATTTGCATGGGTGCACTCTGCAGCCAATGACATGTTCCGAAATTACATGATGTTCTCAAGATTTTGAAGCACTTTTAAGAGAATATTTCTTTATTAATGTACACCATTAGACCTGAGAAATTTGGAATTCTGCAACCCACTAATCCCAAAAGAATTATTACTACTATTGTGGCAAACGATTTATGCTTTATGCAAACGGCAAGGAGAATGAGCACTAAAGGCCAGTAAAGTTGGAGATCAATGACCATCGATTTTTCAGTACAATGCATGTCACAATGCTCACTTGAGTCCATTAAGCTTTCCTGTTTAAGGTTGATATAAGGATTTCATGCTCATACCCCAACAATGATAACTACTACTCCTTTTACAGGGACAACAAGATCCCCTGGGGTGAAACTAGTTATTGTTAGATAAAAAATAAAAGAAATAGCGAGACATTTTACTTATCAGCTAGAAGACAGGAAAAAGTTTATTACTGTGCTCAATTATATGGAACACTTTTCACACTAATTGGTGGCCCTATACAACATTTAGAGTGAAATCCCACAAAGTGAGGTCTGGGGAGGGTAGGGTGTACGCAGACCTTACCCCTACTTCAGGTAGGCAGAGAGGCAGTTTCCGAAAGATACTCGGCTCAAGTGAAGCAAATCAAAGTAGTAATAAAAAGGGAAAACGACAGAGAAGAAAAAACATGGCAACTAATAGAAAAGCAGTACAGAGCATACAAGCATGGAGCAGTAACATCAACAAATAAGTGTTTCATAACTTAATGGACTATGCAAATGGCTCCTAACAGATATACACATCACTGAATGTATATCAGCTCTATCTGAAACTTTAGTATATCCAATACCACTACAAATCCAATAAATACAGAAGTTGGTTGGGTTAGTGTGTGCACACACAACCTTTTAGTTTTCCTTTTCTTTCTGCATTGTCCTGCCCGCACAATTTCAGAACACGATGAAACCTAACCTCATCTATTATGCAACATACCCTAATTATAAACCATAATATATTACAAGCAATAACAGGGAAGAAAAAATTATTTTAGAAAGGAGGAGGAAACGGCTGAGGTCTTACCTCAAGAATCCAGCCAATGTACTTGACATTATTAACATGCTGGTTAACATCTAAATCACTCCATCTTGGCTGTAAATTTCAACAAATCAGAATATAATAAAAATGATGTCCTTAGGTGCGACAAAGTCACCATTGATGAATACTTCAACTTACAGTTAAACCAGTTCGAGTGTAGTCTGCTGTTGTCTCATCAAGTTTTGGTAACTTCCTGCTGTCCTCATCAATAACAGGAGGTGAATCAACAAAATAACCTTCAATTTCAGCCCGAGCCTCATCTGGTATTTTAGATAATCTCCTCGTCTCCTTATTCATCATAACCCATTGGCTGCAAGCAAATGGAAACATAAAGACATCACGGTTATGAACCAATGAATATATCATCAAGCGCTTCATGTTTGGCAACCAAAGATGCAACAGAAAAGAACAGGAGCTACGACATAGTCATAAAACAACCAAATCCAACGCGAAGGTTGAAACCTTATAGAGACAAACCTAAGTAGGAATGATAAGATCATTTTACTTGAAGATAACTGATCATTGTGTCAAAATTAACCAAACTGAAGTAGATTAGACAATAATGCCCCTACCTGGAAGCTCTCATCAATATATCCCCTGTATTACTATCGCGGAGGAGCCAATCTCTGCGCATACCATTTTTCCCCGATGCAGCTACCCAAGTGTCTACTTGAACAACATCACCCCTGTGAAAAAAAGAAATCAGTCAAAGGATCTTCATCTCCCATGTCAAAGAAACTGTGCATGTAGTATTACAAATATTAATAGGGTGATCAGTAGGAAAAGTAAAGAATAATCCCCCAACATATCCGAAATGGCTTCAAATCTTCAACTATACAACAAATGTAAGAAAACCTAATATTGCTCCTATGAATAGTCCACAACTGTAATTCACAACAGGGAAATTAAATGCTTAGTAGCTAGATGGCAAATGAGTAAAACAATCAACGACAGAGGGTTACTTCGCACCTAAAAGAGCTTGAGATATTTCTGATTATGTAAAACAAAATTTTCCCATTTAAATAGATCATGTTCTTAAAGACTTCACAGATATTAACATAAGGGAATCAAATTAAATTCAATTTAATCGAAGTGATTCCCATATCACACAATAGCAAAACGCTATGAAAACACTTTAATAGCCTGTTTGCCCAAGTTGGAAGGCCAAAAGTGCTTCTTTTTTTCCCAAAAGCACTCTTCAAAATAAGCTGATTTTAGAAGTTTGGCCAAACAGGCTATAGGACTACATAAGAAAAGAAAACTGACTTGAGGTTAAGCACATTACACCAATGTGTGTTCAAAGAAATTTTTATTAAACATCATTAACAAATTCTGGAGTATGACACTCAATCTTGAATTGCCTAAAACATTGATCAACAAAGATTGTTCAAAAAACTGGTGAACTTTATCTAATACAACATGTCAGAGACGTAATCTCATCCATGTACAAGTAGAAACTTACCAAGTAGGATAACGGTCCACCACAACCTGCATTTTAGTAACGACCCAGATCAAATTTCTCTTGGACATCTCTGGAGTTGATCCAAACCCACCATGCATGAGTCCAGCACTCTTGACATGGTTAAGAGCAGTTTCCTGCAAAACCAACTCAAGCTCGTGAAATTATCAAAACAAGATGCTTCCACAACTTAAAGTCAATAATTCTTTACAAATGGAAATGAAAGCCTAGAATACCTGTAAATGATTCATCATTGTTTCTATAGACGCAGTCCTATCAGCCCCTATTTCATAAGACCTGATGCTGAAATTTTGACGGAAAACAAAGCCATCCTGCACAATTTTTCCTAATCCAAATGGATCAGCGAGCATATCAGGACGCTTAGGCTTCCAATCAAGCATCATCCATTGCTTCTCAGCAGCTAAAAAAATTGTCGTGATGGCGGCGAGGAGCATGCTCCAATCAGGTAACTGGTTGATAAAAGTCCTTGGGTGATGTGAAGAAATCACCTCATCGTCATTTTTGAAGCCATCCATAACGCCTACCTTTGTTCCATTCACCTTAGGTGGTGCTTGTGCATTGGCCTTAGCTTGTAGGCTCCCAAAAGAAGGCTTCTTAACATTAAGCCCCCGTGTATCTATACTTCCAGGAAGACTTCCTCCTAAATTTCCAGACGATTTAGCTCCAGAGTCAGGAGGTGGATTAGCAGCAGGGAAGAATGCACAAGTAGCAGCAGTGGCCATCATGAACAAACTATTGTATATTAGCAAGTCAGTCTCCCTTAGTTCCAATTATATTGTGTATGGATTTCGAACGAACACCAAAACAAATCAAAGACTGACACCTTTCTTCCTGCAACACCACGTAAGTAAAACATCACTTAACAACAATATCATCAACAACAACAAGCCCACTGTAGTTTCATAAGCAGGGTCTGGGGGGCATACAGTATATGCAGGCCTTACCCCTACCTCGAGTAGATAGAGAGTCTGTTTCCAGATAACATATCACTATTACATAGCTACGAAATTCAAGAATCTAAAATTTGTTCATGTAGCTACTCATAAAAAAAGCTTGAATATTTACAATAGTTCTAAAGAAATAAACTTTTTGCAGCCAAACAGAAACAATAGGCTTTCATAGGCATGCACCATAACCCCCAAATTACTAATACAGTTTCAGATAACAATTAAAAATCTCACCCAATATTCTTATAAAACTAATTAAACATCATCACCACCTCTTCATATTAAAACCACTCATCTTATCACCATCCCCAGCCAACCAAACCAGCACCACAATGAATTTCAAAAAAAAAATGTCACTCCTCCATTTAATCTAATACACAACACCAAAGCTTGCATCTTTCACCACAAATCTTTATACTACAATTATTATCATAAATTTCTAAGCATGTAGAGCTGAAATTAACGAATTGATTTCCAAATTGAACCATTTCAAACAATTTGTCAATAACAATAGCTATAAACTAACAAAAAAATTCCTCAAAAACAAATAAAAACCTTCTACAACACCCAGACAAACAAAATTCAAACATAACCTATAATAACAACAACAGATCTGAGCCTCAAACCACCGTAAAAAAAAGTTTTAAAAAAACTCTAATCCTCCACATTCCGCTCAAATTACAAACATTTTCCCCACTACATTATACCACACATAATCCAACCAAAATTCAACCAGATCAACCAAAAAAATTAAAAAAAAAAAATACTAACCTTTTTGGGCTTGTTAAAAATGTATAACAGTTGTAAAAAATAATAATAATAATTTTGTTGAAAAGAGTACAAATTTGATCAGCAAACCCGATCAAAATATATAAGATTTTCAGAACAAATTCTAGGGTTTGTGATCTTTGTAAGTGGTGCTTTTTTCTTTGTTAAATTTGTTTTAAAGCTTAGAGAAAAAAATAAAATTAATTTTAATTTTGAAAAAACAGAAAAAAAATGAAAATGAGAGAAAGAAGGGAATCTGGGTGGTAACGATACAGTGTTAACCCATTTTTATAACTATCCACCTGGCTTCCTCATGCCTCGCGTTTCACTTCACAACTTTAACCTTATTTTTCCCCTTATTTACGTAAATACCATTTTTCCTTCTTTTTTTTTTTTTATCAAAAGGAAACTACGTTATGACCTTTGTTTCAATTTGTTTGAACGTGTTCTTTCATACTAATGTATAAAGAGTATAGATTTGCTTTTAGCACTCTATAAACGAGCCAATTAAGGCCAAGAATGCATTATCGATGGAAGAAACGAGATGATCAATGCACATCTAGAGCGGATCGATCGGCCCATCCTATATAAGAGCTAGAATTACCGTGGTTGCTGACACTAGACTTGCCCCTCCTATGGATTACCAACTTAAAGCAAACAAATAGATTAGACTAAGGTAATAATGTATTGAATGTTGAAAGTTAATATTAAAGTGTAACTAAAAAAATAAAAAAAATAAAAAATTTTAAATGTTTTTTTTTTTAAAAAAAAGTAAGATGATCAAATTAAAACAGTTATGTTTAGTTAATGTGTCAAACAGTATGTACTCAATAAACAGCAAGGCTCAAATCTAAAATCTCATAAAAAATACTTATCAGTTTGTCAAAATTCTTGTTTACATGTGAAAGGTCGTTACATAGCTTGACAGTCTAAGATATAACACCTAAATAATTCTTTTACTTAATTTATGTGACGATATGTTCATTTTTTTCAACTTTTTTTTTATTTAAGATTTCACTAAAAGTAAGATAGAAAATATATTTTTAAAAAAATTAAGACTAAAAAAATAACCAAATAAATTGACACCAATAGAATATTCATTTTCAAAAATAATGCAAGAAAGTGGGCATATAATATATCATTAATCTTCCAAAAACTTCTATATTACTCTTACGCTTTGCTAGGTTGTCCTCTACTTTATTTCATTTCCTAAATCTTTATGGACTTCCTAAATTTTTTTTATTTTTTTATTATTATTATTATATATTACTTTACTATATAAGAAGAGGGAATAAGTATTCACCACAAGTCAACACGTGTTTCAATAAGAAGAGGGAATAACCAATATATTTATAAAAAGAAATGACATATAAAATAAAATGGAGAGAGTATTGGCTTTTCAAAATGGAAAAGGACAAAACACATATAGAATTAAAAGACATATAAACAAAAGTTGGTTTAACTCTCAAACATAAAAAGTAACATATGTTATTAAAAACTTTAATAAAAAGTACTATAATTTACAATAAATAATAACTTAAAATATCTACAAGACAACAAAAAAAGACTAATTTGTGTACTGCTTCTGTCACATAAATTAGGATTGGGATGATTTTAAAATTTTAATTTTGGTTATACATTATAAAATAGTCGAAAAATTGAATGATATAATTTTTTTTAAAATAACCGAATGAATCGTCCTATCGACAACTCTAATGTTACTTCTACTCTGTTTATTTTTACTTAAATTTAGAAAGATATGCTTCATTTCTACCCTCAATCTTATCGCTACATTTATTTGCTATTTAAAATTGAAATTAAAAAGACAAATGACAAATAAGTTTCTATATTAGCTCACTTATGAACAAAATATATTATAACAATCTTTACTAATTTTATAACAATACATAAACTATACTCCCTCCGTCCCATATTAGATGGGCACTTCCAACTTTACACGGTGATTAAAAAATCATTAATACCTTGGAAGACTTCACCATTTTGCCCTTTGTTTATATCAATGCACATTAAAATGAGTTACAAAAAATACACATACAATATAGGAATGGTCATATTAATTGTAGGGGTAAAATGGAAAAGAATTAATTAATTCTATCATAATTTAATAAGTGCTCAAATAATATGAAAGAAATATTTTTAGTAAGATTCTCATCTAATATGGGACGGAGAGAGTAACAATATAACTTTATTAATATTGGGTCCGGACAGAGCCCGGACTTTCTTTACTAGTTATTATATATATATATATATATATTATCTTTTTTCATAATTCATTGTTTAAATAATATAATTAACTTAACACGTGGTTATGTATTCTATATTTGAAATATTCAGTGGCAACATTTAATTTTAATTTAAAGCATACTTCTCATCTAATATGGGACGGAGAAAGTAACAATATAACTTTATTAATATTGGGTCCGGGCAGAGCCCGGGCTTTCTTTACTAGTTATTATATATATATATATATATATTATCTTTTTTCATAATTCATTGTTTAAATAATATAATTAACTTAACACGTGGTTATGTATTCTATATTTGAAATATTCAGTGGCAACATTTAATTTTAATTTAAAGCATACTTCTCATCTAATATGGGACGGAGAGAGTAACAATATAACTTTATTAATGTTGGGCCCGGGCAGAGCCCGGACTTTCTTTACTAGTTATTTTATATATATATATATATATATATTATCTTTTTTCATAATTCATTTTTTAAATAATATAATTAACTTAACACGTGGTTATGTATTCTATATTTGAAATATTCAGTGGCAACATTTAATTTTAATTTAAAGCATACTTAATTAGTTGAAGAATTTTGTTACAGCTAATAGCCTAATACTATTGTTATTTATAGGGAATTATAGATATTAATATATTTTATATAAATACATCAAGATAATTTGAGAAAAAGACGTAATTGACTTATAAATACTTTTTAATAAAAAACAAATATATTGTGTGGATATTAACGAGTTCATGACAGCCATCAGCCAACCTATATTCGGGTTTTTATTGCATAATAGTAAACACTTCATTGTGAAAATATTTTCCTATAAATCAATTATTTTATTAGTATAATATACGCGAAAATATGTGTTATGGTTCAAACTATATTACATTGGTCTCATTTTATGTAATAATTGATTTATTGTAATAGCGTTGTCTTTTCCTTCTCTCAATTTGTCTTTACTTATTGTCTAATAACCTTGGTTTATTTTTTACCCTATATGTTTATAATTGATAGCTTTAACATTCCGTACTTTACTTTTTTTATAGATTTATCTTTTATTTTAGTGTTATATTCCTCAAAACTATATAATACTATATAATATAATATATTATGAAATAGTAGGTACGTACATCCAAACAAAGTGTTAGTCTTAAGTGTGTGTGGTGGGGGTGGGGGTGGGGGGCGGGGGGCGGGGGTTTGAATAATTATCCTCTTGTCATATATTGGTCTTCCAAACTTTTGCCTAATTTTTTGTTTGATATTTAATTTCGTTTTAATGAATTTGAGAATTTGTGATTCAATTAGAGGTGGCAAAATTAATTTATGGAAATGTGGCACTTTAATATGTTTAAATTTGAGTGGATCATTGATTCGTCTATTTATTAGTTTAGCCTATTAAAAATTGAGTTGAAATATAATCCAATTTGACCTATGAGAAATCTTATCAATCTTTAAAGAAAAAATTAAATTTTGATATATTATGTTTTTTTTTTTTAATTTTAAATCAATTTGATATGTTATATATAGTCATAATAAAGTAAAAAAATAATTATTGATACTAAAAATTATTAATAATATTTTAAAAGATAATAATTAAAACTTAAAAATTATGTGAATTGAATTATAAATCACATTCTAGCCTGATTCATTTCAACTCAAGTAACTTTTAGACATATTAATAACTTGACTCGACTCAATTCAACGATTCATTTTAACCCACCTATTTCACACCTCTCAATTCAACACAACTAGAGCAAAAGGCCTTTTTAGTAGAATTAAAAAAAAAATTATTCATTTGGAACAATTTTTTAAAGAAAAAAAAGGTTACCAAATAATTTAAGCTTATATTAAGTTGAATTTGAATAAACTAGTAACTGTGCTTCTACCTTCTACCTTTTTAAAAAAATTCTCTTTAACAAATAAATTTTCAAATGTCGAAATTAAGTATTTGTTTTTCATATAAAAGAAGAAAAGGGGAGTGAATCTCTTACTTGGATTAATAACAACAATATTTAATTTGATAGGATAGTATTGCGTCTAGGAATAAATCTATCATCAATAATCAATAATAAATAAAAATCCCCAAATATTTGCCTTGAAATTTTCTATTGACTTTTTTTATTTAAAAAAATAGGAAATGAAAATAAACTTCTTAAAAAACAACGAATTATACGCATTCTATATTGTTTTTCTTCAAGAAAAAAACTTTTTTTTAAGAGTTGCAGAGTCAGATTTTAATTTTAATAATTTTTTTATACATATATCATTTTTAATATTAATTGTGAAACACCTTAAGCAGCAAAATATTAAAATTTGAATTTCAAAATTAATTTTTTTATTTGTACGTGACATAAAAATTATTAAATTTGACTGAACTCCTCGTATATGAGCTTCTACATTCGTCCTTCGAAGGGCTCTTTTGAAAAATTCTCTATTCCAAATAAATTTTCAAATGCATTAATAATTTAAAAGAAGAAAATGTGAGTGAATCTTTTACTTTCATTAATAATAACAACAATATTAAGGACCCATTTACGAACGTGAGAATATTTTATTTATTTTTTTACTTTATTTTAAAATCGGTGTTTTGTCAGTAAATTCTCATGTACAATTTGAAATTGTATTTGAAATTTGAAGTAAAAAAACACCTAAATCCTGTTTTCACCTTTAATTGTTTTTAAAAAAATTATCCTCAAAAATTTATTTTTATAAAATAACTCTATTTAAATTATATTTCAGATTTAAAACATATTTCATATATTTTTAAAAAATATATTCAATTTTTAATATATATTTATACATAAATTTAAATATAACTTTTTTTGAAAAAATATTTATTTTCACGATCAAACGTCACTAAATCTATTAGGATAAAGTTGCTTCTAGAATTATCACCACTTCAATGTTAATTATTATGGTTGAACTATAATGCTTAACTTTGCCACCTAAAATGGTCTTCCATATCTTTTCCTTTTAGTCGTCCATGTGTAATCTTAATTTTTTCAACTTTATGTCATGGCATAACGTGTTGGCCATACTTTTTTTTTCCTCGTCCGGTGTCTAAGTTTATATTGAAGTCTCGATTAAATTTGATTTGCATATGATAGATCCATTTGGAAGTGCTGCTTCGAACAAGATTTGGTTTCATAGTTGATCTAAATTATACGCAAACATATATATATATATATGTGTGTGTGTAATATCAAAATAATTTAGTTTATTATGATTTGTAACATGTCATTTATTAAATAGTATCGTCTAAATTACTTTTTAATTGATCTGATCGGATAAATACATATATTATTAGTCAAATCTTCTTATTAATAACCTTATATAATAATGTCTTATTATAACGATCAAGTTTTATTTTTTTTATAACGATTTTTTTACCTATAACAACAACAACCATGCATCTTTATAATAGAACATTCTTTATAAATTATCTTTGTGTAACAATTTTTTTTTTTGATAATATAATGATTAACCATCTTTATAGAAATAGAATCTGTAAGATTCTCAATAATAAAAAGGAATTTTGACCAAATATTTTAATACATTATGAATATTATCGATAAGAATATATATTTCCATTATTAAAATAATTTACTTCCTTATGCAAAATGTGATTAAGCTTGGAATTACGATAATAAAAATAATAATGAGAAATTAGATCTCATGTATCTTTTTCATCTATAACAATAAATTATTACTTAAATATCAAATATTATTATTATAAGTATATAACAAATAGTCTCTGTAACAATTAAAAATTTAAAAATCAACAATAATATTATAAAGAGATTTGACTGCCTAACTTTTTATGTAATAAAATTTGTCTCTACATTGGAACTTCAATTCCAACCACTAACGACTCAAGCAGTAATGGATTTGTAATTTATAAATTTTAATTTGATTTTGAACCTTCCTGCTTAAATTCACAATATTTCTGTATTATTCTTATACGTAAATTAATAATCAATCCGTAGAATAGCAAAAAGATATAAAAAGTCAATAAACTCTTTGGGTGAATATAATTTTAACAAAATTTTCATTTAAAAAAAAATGTCACGCACAGCTTATAGTATAACTCTTAAAATATTTTAATAATTTTTTTCGTTTTGGATATATCATTGTCTCTATCTATAGTCCATAGATATCGACGAACTAAAAATGTTGACATTAAAGTCATCGATGTATATGTATCTCACCACACATCGTTAAATATTGCGGTGAAATGATAAATATTTTTTTATTATCAAATAAATTTTTTTAATTTGAGTAGTAATAGAGAATGTTTAACCTTCAAAGTAAGATTACTTGACTTGTATTCATATAAATCGAGTATCAAGCGAATACTGAATATCAAAATTCGAAAAAGAAATAAATCCACATCCTAAAATCTTTTCACACATAAAAAGGTGTAGATTGAAGTCACCCATGATCTTGTATGACGAATAAATTATTTTAAAAAAAAATTCTATTATTACTGTTTTTTTATATACTTTGATTATCTTTACTGTTTTTATTGTTAATACTTTTTAATTTTTTTTATCATATTCTTTTTACTCGTCTTTTTTAAATGTTTTTTGAAAACAATTATTTTGAATTGAGAGATAAAAACATTTTTATCCTACTAATACAAAAGTGAAATATCACATATATATTCTATCATTCTTACGACTCACTTATACGATCATATTGAATATATAATGAGGTTATGGGACTATGGATATTCAGCAAATAAATTGAAAAGTTGATGTGATCTATTAAGAAATTGCAAAAAATAGAAGGTTCATGAACGATAAAATTGATAAATCTTAAAGTTGATGTTTCCCCAATTTAGACAGTACATATGGAGTAATTTATAAAGGTGTGCATGGTTCAATTTAGAGAAGAAATTAAGCTAGATCTTAAAAGAATTGTTTGGAACTCTTCAAATCAAACTTAATTTTGGACACTTTATAATTAAATTGGATCAAATCGAGGTTAAAGGCTGCTAACTTGATAAATCTCATACCTCTCACATTTAAAATGAAAGGTTCAAACCCTAATTAAGTTAGATCGAATTGAGGTTGAAGGCTAGTATTCGTTTTTCTTTTTATCTATAATCGGACCAAGAATTTACTATTTTAGTTTGTTAGTGTTGAACCATAATTAGTAAATATTAGACGGTTTGTAAGTTAAATTTGTGAAAAATATTTGACTAAACTAATAAGTTGTGATTTGATTCTAATTAAAACATCGACTTTCTCAAATAATTTATCGGACAAATCGAGTTATTATGACGATACTTTTCTATATCGTGAGGTTTGAATAAAAACTCTATTTTCGAACTCAATAATATTAATCTCTACCCACTTTCCCAAATTTGCTCCGCTCTATGCCCATTTTTTTCTTTTTACCGATCAAAACTTTACGATCTTCAATTTGAGCTTGATTTCTCAATCCTTTTTTGGGCTTTTGTTTAGTAATGATTGGATTAATTTATAGCTAAAAAAACACATGTATCGGTCATCTAAACTTGTTTTTATCATTACACAAGTAAAAATAATAATATAATCACTTTTTTTTATTGAAGTAGGATAGTGTTCAAACTCTTAAAACGCAATATAGATATTAACACTTTCGTTTTATTCAAATTTTAATATCTATCATAAATTATTTTCTTCGTTTGAATCATCTTATTACGTTCGAGTTGGGTTAGTTGACCCAATTTATTTTTTTTTAATTTCTATCTGTCAAATGTAAATTACGTATGCCTAACGTAATATTTTTTAATTTAACATAAGAGTATAGTTCACATTTGATAGATTGTTGGCAACTAAACAAATTTCATATTGACCTGTAATTTGGTGTTTCATATGGCAAAAACACATTTGCTAAGTTACCTTTGTTTCAATTTATGATTTTATGTCATGATATTTGATCCCTACTAAAAATAAATATTATTATTATTATTAATGAATGGAAAATTTATGTTATAAAATATAATTTTCTCATTGAATCAATTCACTAGAAATACATACTGTGAAAAACAGATTCTTACCGAAATACTAAAAGCTTCCTATTTTTTTCGTGTGAAAACATTAGTATATATATATTTTTTCACCGATTCAATCAAAATATCTGTGAAAATGTCTACTAAACATATTGTAGTGATTTTTTAGTAGTGGATTCGACAAAGTAATTTATTTTTGAAAAAAGACTCTTAAATTTTTTCGTTAAATCAGAGACATATATAGAGAAATGTTCGTCTTACTTTCATTTTTAGTCTATTTAAAAATAATACCTTTTTTGATAATTTTTTAATTCTAACTTTTCACATGACATGTTTAAGACTACAAGATTAAAAATATATTTGGTACATTCGACATATTTATAGTTTAAGCTCACAAGATTCAAAAAAAAAATCACTTTCTTAAAATTTATGGCAAATTAAAATCAAACAAATAAATTAAATCAAAGAAAATTTTAAGAATAAAATGAGAAGTGTAAAATTAAATTTATTACAAAATATATAAGGTATATCTTTTTTTTTTAATCGACTAAGAAAATTTATCAAATAAATTGGAGACAAAAGAGTATTTTTTAGCATTTGTGATTATTATTTTTCCAACAATAAAATTGATATTTGCAATGGCAACATCGTTATTTGTGAATTGAGTAGTGGTAAAATAGTACTTGACAAAAAACATAAGTAATAGTCGTTAATTGGAAGGGTCAAAATTGTACATTCCTTTCTATTTTTCTTGGAACTTTCCGAGGGTCAAAGTTGTACAATTTGGCGTTTTGCTTCTTTAAAATTCAAAACGTCTTGAAACACTTCATGTTATTTATTTTTTCAATCAATTAATAAATTCTCGTTCGATTTATTAATTTAAATTTATATCGTGAATAAATCTTATCTACCGATATTTCATAGAAAAACGAGAGTGGAGAATGCTTTAAATCTTAAATTTGTTCTTTTAGTTACTCCTTTCGTTCACTTTTACTTGTCATATTTCGATGTTCAAGAGTCAAATTGTACGAATTTTGACTAATATTATATTTTTAATTACACTGATATAACAATAATTGCAATTTATAATATTATTCGTGTAGTTTTTAAATATTCAAATTTAAAATTTAAAATAATAAATGAATCTAATTCAATTTAATTCTAAAAATTAATCACATTGACAAATAAGCATTTAAATATTTTTTTTTTGAAATGAGTAGAGTTTTTGGACTGATTTGTAATATTCCTAACTGTATATTATTTTTATAATAATATATGGGAATGAACCAAAGTCAGGACTCAGGAGATGATTTTATATCACATGTCCACACCCACATATAATAATAATATATAGAATTCTTTTGGAGAGTTGCGGTGGAATGAATAAAAAAAAAATATTTTTAATCAAAAATTTTGAGTTGAATCTTAAAAATAAAAAACTCGTGGTAAACAAAGAGTTATTCTCTTTGACTAGCATGATATGATATGTAATCAAATTCATCTGGGCTTTAAAATGAATAGCAAATATCAAATATCGAATGAAAAATAATATCTTCCCTAGCTAAAAACCGTGAGTTCTAATATGAAAAAGAAAAAAAAATCTAGTGTATGGATCATCTTCCCTTTAGATTAGTATTATGCAGGTCTAAAGTGCGCAACTTATCTTTCTCTTCTCCGTTTTGTGGCCATATATATATATGCTTGGGGTACAAGTAGAATATATGTTTTATTAATGAGTTGTAATATTCAACATTTTCTTATATCTAATTATACATTTAATTATATGCATTTTAATTATTTTATCGAATATAAATAATGTTATTTTTATGTATAATACAAAAGAAATACTTACTAATTTAGCAATTTGGGTGTGTTCGACTATTTGGTATGAAGGAAAATATGAGAAGAGAGAGTGATAGGGGCGGCGGGGATGGAAGATACTTAGGGGTCGTTTGGTGTGAGGGATAATACCATATAGTTCCGAGATTAAATTATAGTACCGCTTATTTTGTTGTTTGGTTGGCAAATTCGGGATAACTTATCCCGGGATTAATAATTAGTACCGGGATAAGTTATCCCTCTATTTGGGTGGTATAGTAATCCCGGGATAACTTATCCCGGGATAAAATAGGTAAATGACAAAAATGTCTCTTTCAACCCTTTTGTTATATCACTTTTACATTAATGAAGGGCATTTTTGTAAACAAATAAATTGTTCTTAAAATTTATTATTTTGAATACAACAAACCAAACACTCAATAAAAAATAATCCAACACAACTTATTCTATCATAACTAATCCCAACATAACTTATCCCAACATAACTTATCCCATCATAACTCATTTTCAAACCAAACGACCCCTTACTTCTTCTTCGTTTTTTCTACTTCTTAGTGGAAATTCTAACCAATTGAACAAAAAAAAAATATATATTTTTTAAAAAATATTTCTGTCATGCCAAACACACCCTTATATCTTCTTTTTTTTTCTCTTTATCTGGAAGAAACAACTAATAATGGAGGTATCCACATACTTCCATTCTCTCTAAATACATCTAATCCAAAATTCAATAATTTGAATGATTTTTAAAAAAATTAACTAGTTAGGTTGGCACTTGGCATCATGTCATGTTATATTATATTATACACTTCTAATAAAAGTTAGACCCCTTTAGCTCACTTTTTTTTTATTTTTTGCAATTTAGTGCATTCTTCCACATCATGGCTACCCATAAAAAATAATAATTAAATAATCATTCATTAATCTGTTTAATTTATTTGTGTTTTCCTAGGGTTCATCTTCCATCATTTAATTAATTTTTTCATCTACCAAATTCTGTAGAATTTTGTGACGGAGTTAGAAATTTATACGACGAAATCAGAAAAAAAAATAGCAATGTCATAGTTATGCTTTGTTTTGGAGATTGACTAGAGCAGTCGTGGAATAAGTTTATTCATGAAGTGAGACTTCCAAATATAAATTCAAATAAATAATCCTAAAGTACATCAAAGTTCGAATGAAAACTAAAAGGCAATGTGTGTCACTAAATAATAAAAATTCGCACATCATTTTATTTAATGACAAATTTCAAATTTTATTAGCTACAAATTATATAGCAATAAATTTCATAGTTTATTGATATGATAACAACAAACAAAGGAGGGTAAATGGTTAGGTATTTATTAATCATCATGATGAATGAAGATAATTAGGTTTATAGAGCTCTTAATAATAGTCTATTCAAAATAGTTGTAAAGTATATTGGCTAGAGAAAAAGACTAGAATCTAAAAACTGTATTTTTAAGCATTTAATTCTATCCCAAATTATGTGATAAGAAATCATTTGAAAAGTATTAATCACAACCAACTTAGCAAGCTTCTCATTAAATATTACTGCATCTCTTTTTGTCATTTTTCAAATTTCAACCAACAAAAAAAAACGGAAATTTGATAAATTGGTTAGTCGGTAAGTTACTTAATAAATTTATATACAGTGACAGATTCAAAATTTTAATAAAATAAATTTTCGAGTTTAAAAACATTTAAGATATAAAAATACATAAAATTTATCAAATCCACAAAACACGTTTTACGATAGTCATCATTTATGTATATGGAGTAGTATGTAACATATTTTTCTTTTTAAGATTTCAATTATATGGTTATCTCCATATTTAAAAATATTATGAATTTAAAATTCTCATATAATCAAACAAATGTCTATACAAAAGGTAAGTAGGAGTTTGTTGAACTACTATACAAATTTATTTAAAACCTTTATATATGATTCCTAGTTCTTACTTGACTTTAATTATTCGGTGCAACGTGGTGCACTAATTATTTTGCCAGCAGAAATGCAAAATTGACCTTATTTTCTTTCTTAGTTGATAGGGATAGGAAACAGAAATAATATTCAAATATATTCCTATAAAATAACCGGCAAGGTGATTGAGTTGATTGATCATGAAATTTCCTAAATAAAAACGAATTGGAGAGAGTTCTGTAGGTTCAAAATCTTCTAGATGATTTTTCGATCGATCTCATCGCTTGAGACTTGCTTATTACGATTTATCTTTTTTATGTGATTTACAGGCTATTATACTAGAATGAGATTTACCATGTAACGATTGTGAATTTCTTCTGTCATAAAAAACTATCTGCTTAAAAAGTGTCATTTTCTGTATATATTTTTTGGAGCAATATATTTAAAATTGTGTGGACTGTTCCTACAAGTTGAATTCTATAATAATTGACTAATTTGGTCGTTTTGTGGTGTGTGCAATATTGGTCCATTTCCTACTATTACTAATTTTGTCATTGTCCATACAAACTAATTAGGGTTTTGATTTTTCCTTTCTTAACCTTTTAAAATTCTTTTTTGATAAAAAGAAGTTCACCATTTGTGGACCTTCTCCTCGACGCGGTATTATTCTATAAGATTTTTGTTTATTGTGGAAAAAATTCATGTTGTTGTATTCGATAGATGTCTTGGAGTCTATTGATTCAAACAATATTTTCTAGTTAGTAGAGCATTGATCAAAAAGAAAAATTCATCGAAGGGATAAAATAAAAAAGAAAGGGAAGTGTTTCCCAACATTTCTTCTTCAAGCATTTGACCTTTGTTTTTCCTTCAAACATATGGTGTATGGAATAATATTATTTATTAATATGATTAATAATTTAAATTTGTGTGATAGAAGAAGTCCTATGAAAAGTTTATTGTCCTGTACTTAAAAAAAAGTTTCATGACTCAAACTCGTGACACTTTGTCCTTTATCTTTGTCAATTTCTAGCAAATTTGAACTACTCTTTATTTTGTCTAAAGAAAATTATCACAAAACTTTTTCATAACATTATCTTTTGTTGAATGTCTAAAGAAACTCTCATATTGAAAATTAATATAAGATGTATAATACTTTAATTAATGATGTGAGATAATTTTGAAAAATATATTTAGAAGGTTTTGTCCAAAAACATACAATATCACTCATCAAGGATCTTTTGAGCTGATTTAGCTCAACAACAAATATACAAACAAATGTTTTGATGAAATAAATGTGAAAATAGGCCGAGTAATGATGTGAAACTCGATTTACTACCTTTCAAAAGTAGCTTGGAGATGCATATGCAAAAAAAGAAAAAAAAAACTCAAGGCATTGTCTTTGTGGACATATATTTTTTCAATTATGACACACAATGAATCTCAAAGTTGACACATACGTGGTTCATGGTAATGAGCCATGTGAAGTTTAGTTCGAGAAAGAGACTCGTGTATCATAGTGATAGATCATGTGGAAATTAGTTTAATGTGAGATTGTCTAGGATGTAAATAAAGTATTATATTAGTAATTGAAAAGAGTGAAAAATACTATTTTATAGTACGAGATTTTTGAGAAAACGACAATTGTGTTAGTCTAAAATGAACAATATAATAGCACATGAAGAATTGAAGTAGAAGTCATCTTAGAGTTTTGTAGAACACTAAACACGGCAAAATCCAATTGTAGAGTTTACACTTTCATGAAATAGTTTCACAAGTAATTGACTAAAACTTAGATAATTGAAGGTTACTTGTGGTCTTTATTTAGTGAAGTGGTTTAATTCTATTATTATATTATTCCTATTTATCTTAGATTTGATTAAATGATATTACT
The DNA here is from genome assembly GCF_019186545.1 of Solanum stenotomum. NCBI lineage: Eukaryota > Viridiplantae > Streptophyta > Magnoliopsida > Solanales > Solanaceae > Solanum > Solanum stenotomum. Next base: position 64,062,029 of record NC_064285.1, read on the forward strand.
AGGATATTGTGATTTTTCGACAGACGTTTTTATCAAAAAGTAGCTAGGCATAGTTGTAAGGTTTTCAATACCATTCCATTCATTTTTTGGTAATCGGAAGACGTAAAATTAGATGGATAAAAAGCTAAACATCTAAAAGAATTTTTTAAACACTTTTTGATTATGATAATAAAAAAATTCGTCTATCTTTTTATAGCCAAAATTAATAGTGGGAAAATGACGATTTTCTAATAATATGAGTCACTCATTCAATGTCTTTCAATGTAGATAACTTACAAGAAAAACACCTCATGAAGATAGAAAAAAGTACAAACCTAATTAAAGTTAATCTTGATAATGATAGAAATTAAGTGTTTAAGCTATTATTTTTTAATCATAGCCTCAAAAACTAGTTCAACAAGAAAGATCAACAATATAATGTTGAATAAAGTGGTTACATATACAAATCTATTGATATTCTAGCTTCAAGGGCATGCTTGATTTTGGCCTAGCTATCAATAATTCATGGTTTGATGTAAAAGAAGCTCTAGGTAGTAGATTTTATTTGAATTCAATATTTTATATCTAAAATTTGAACATTTAATTTTAAAGGAGAAAATAGTCAAATGACCCCACAATCTATTGTTCGATTTTCAACTACACATTTTTACTTTACGGGAATCCTATTACCCCCTTGAACTACTTTAAAACAATATAAATATCACCCTAAAACTATACACCCACATTCATAATCTGAAGTGGTGGACACGCACTGCCAGCTGTCAGGCATATATAATAATTTTTTTAATTTTTTTTTTTAGATTCTTCTTTCATCTTTATTCTATTTTACCTCATTTCTTTTTCTTTTAAAATTTGTAATCTATATATACACCCACAAATTGATCCTTTAAACTATATATTTCTATAATACTTACCTTTAAATCTTCAATTGTTTTCTTGGCTTTATTAATTTCTTAAAATTTGAAGAAAAAAAAACTATTGTTCTTCATTGAGTTCATCGAATTTGTGCAAATCTTGGAAATTTGTAAATGTGATTGGGTTTGGTGTATTGAAACTACACATTACTTGTTAATTGATTTCGAATTAGGTGTGAAGATTTAAGTCAAAAATCAAAAAACCACACTGACCTACAAAGCTGTCAAAATAATAAAAAAAATTGTGGGTTGCTGAGTTTGAATCCAAATCTGAAAATTTTCATTTTCAATTACAAATTGTAGAGACTAAATTGAATCCTTTATGGGAATCCCATTGTTAAGTTCTTGAGTTTGAAAACATCTAGATCAATTGATTTGAGTTAAAGAAAAAAATTGACAGATAAGGAGGAAATACAAATCCATGGACAACCACTATTAAAGAGCTTCGAAGCTCAAGAATAAATTTTCAAATTTGTCCGTGAGTTCATCTTTTCCGGTGATTATTTCTTCCTCATCGTCGGCTCGTTCGATGAGTTTTTCTGTCAAATATTAGAATTTATCATCTATCAGAGATGTGAATGTTGGGACTGCTATCTTCTTCTCCCATAGAAGTGAAAGGGAAAGTAATTACCTCCATTAAAAGGGGTAATTTTTCTTATAAAATTAATTAAATAAATAAATAAGAAAAAAAGAGAAAAATATACAATTTAATTATAATAAGAATATTCTTTTTAATTGTTTTTTGCTTCTCACTCTCTCAAAGAGAATGAAATGCATTCTCTATGCCGTGTCAGCACTTAAGGGGTTCCTTGATCAATTTTAAAGTAGTTCAAGGGGGTAATAGGACCCCCCATAAAGTATAAGTGTGTAGTTGGAAATCCACTCATAGCTTGAGGGGGCATTTGGATGTTTTCTCATTTTAAAGATATATATGTATATGAGAAAATCATCAAAAGAATAATAAATATTACATATTAACTTATAATTTTAAAAATATAATGAGTTTAATATTAAGAACATTAAATATCTAATTTATTAGGTTATATGATGAATCCATCGCTGATATCAAATTGATTAAAGCATGACATTAGCGAATATTAGTAATTTATACATCTACTGGTACTTAGTTGTGGTATATATCGCCAACAATTGTGGTAAGATGAATATAATCCTTTTACTCTTAATCATAATTTCAGGTTCTAACCCTCCTGAAATGGAAACAACCCTTATAGAAAATGTTTTCTCTTTTAATGAGCCTTATGCGACAAATCTAAACTAATTAGAATAATTCAAAGCTAGTACCAAATAAAAAAAAAAGAAAGTGGTAAGTGGGAATAATTACTAATAAATATTGGGAGGGACTCAAGTAAATCGAAACACATAATTTTAATACCAACAATGGAATAAAGTACAACTATAATATCGAATTAGGCATTGAAAAATAATGTCTTAAACTAATTAAAATAATTGTTCATGTGTGTGGCTCTAATGTTTTGGTCATTTTTGGAGAAACTAAAGCATTAAAAACCACATGACTTAAACCATATATATTATGATATCCACATCAAAAATAAAATTTTTAAAAATGACTTGTTGCCCATATATTCGGTGCTACTTTTATATATATATATATTCTCGTCTTAATAAATATATATGATTTAAATTAATTATATACACATATTTTTATTGACCAATAATAAGAGAAGGCCCAAGTATTTCAATATTTTTATGAACATGCATGAATGGAAAGTAATAGCCATGAATAGTTGTCAATTTTCGATTATAAGATTATAGTTGTCAATCTTGAAATTTTACTTAAATATACTAGTTAATTAGTTAACATAGCTATAGTTTGTCTTAATTACAATTCGCAACCTACTTTTAGCTATAATTACGCAACTCAGCCTTTTAGTTTTGTATAATTAGCACGTTTGTATAATTCAGAATTTGTATCATATAATTTGTATAATTTTTGTAGAATTCAGAATTTGTATAAAATAATTTGTATAACTGTTTACACTTCTGATGTTTGTAATTGTATAAATTCGTTATTTCGAGTTATACAAATGTACCCGCAAATTGTACAAACCTGCAAATTATACAAACCCGTGAATTATACAAACGAGAAAACTTAAACTGTAGCTACAACCCGTAAATATGCACACTATAACTATGAAGCATAATTAAGTTTATTATATTGGCTATTTGCGAAAATTTCCCATTTAACTTTTAATTGTAATAATTTGTGAAAATAAATAAATAGAAAATCCATAATGAATAGAGCTGGACAATGCCCTAACTTGATAATGAAGCCCAGCCCAGATGAGCTTTTGGGCTAATTTGATGGATAATAAAAGTATAAATTATAGGAACCACATATTATAAGTACTAAATAACATCCTATCCCTTCGAGTTTTTTATTTACCAAAAATCTCTTAAAAATGATGTTTGCGGGATACATAGCGTTGTGCACAAGATATATTATGTTTGATACATTCCACATAGCGGGATACATAGTGTTGTGCACGGGATACATTCGGGATACATAGCGTTGTGCACAGGATACATAACATTTGATACATTCCACATAGCGGGATACATAGCGTTGTGCACAGGATACATGTGGGATACATAGATAAATAAGAGATTTTTGAAAATTTTAAAATAAATAGGGATAAATGGATATTAAGGTAAGTAAAGGAGTGTAGTTAAGTAATTTGTCCATAATAAATATCAATGGGCTTTGAAAGTTGTATTAGGGCCCAAGTGTGTTTTTAGAATTCCTATTTATAGAAATAGTCATAATTTATAAAGGTTTTAATTTAAAGTTTAGCCAGCTCAAAAAACTTTAGATATGCTATCTCAAAGTTGAAATGATGTGTGTGAAAAATGAATTATTTTTCTTCTTGATCCTCGAGTTTCAATATAATATTTCAATCAAAATCAGCTCTTATCTTTTCAAACAACCTCAAAATTGACATATAAATTCTAACGATTATAAATATTCACAATCGTTTGCAACAACATTTAATCCAAATAAATAACGATTTTATAAAATCTGATTTTCGAATTTAAAGGTTCAATTTTTTTAATGGTTGTGAATTGAGCCTTTTCTCTTGATCTTCTTTGCTTATAAATAAAATACAAAACAGATGCATTGTCTGTTCCTAGCACATTGTGTGGGCACCAAATTAAGTATATGCTCAAATAAATACTTCCTAAGTATAACCTGTTAAATAAGTAAATAAAAAAATAAAAAGGAAAAGAATTATACAAATATACCCGCAAATTGTACAAACCTGCAAATTATACAAACCCGTGAATTATATAAACGAGAAAACTTAAACTGTAGCTACAACCCGTAAATATGCACACTATAACTATGAAGCATAATTAAGTTTATTATAGTGGCTATTTGCGAAAATTTCTCATTTAACTTTTAATTGTAATAATTTGTGAAGATAAATAAATAGAAAATCCATAATGAATAGAGCTGGACAATGCCCTAACTTGATAATGAAGCCCAGCCCAGATGAGCTTTTGGGCTAATTTGATGGATAATAAAAGTATAAATTATAGGAACCACATATTATAAGTACTAAATAACATCCTATTCCTTCAAGTTTTCTATTTATCAAAAATCTCTTAAAAATGATGTTTGCGGGATACATAGCATTGTGCACGGGATATATTATGTTTGATACATTCCACATAGCGGGATACAAAAGATAGAAGGGCATATACAAACAAAAGCCGCATATACACTCAAAGAAATGTTTGTTGACACTATAATACTCAAGCATACGACACCCATTAATTGCTCAATACCAAATTTGATATTTAATAAGGCGACTTTATCCGATTTCAGTTTAGCTGTGTAAACTAACAAACCACTCAATTGATTGAGATCAAAGTCCACAGATCCCGCATATTTACATGTTCTCGGGGTCATCTGCATCATCATGTTTAAATTGGGTAAGATGTTAAAAAACATTACATAAAGAAACTAAGGGTCAAGATAAGTACAAAATTAAAAGAAAGGTCGAAGCAAGATGCAAACAGGAGTACAGGACGGAGCTGAAAAGCTGTTATTTGTTACATCTCTGAGATGAATAAATCATGAAGTGTAATCTCTCTGCTAGGACTCACAGTTTCAAAATGCAATATTCAAATGGTAAAGGCCTAAACTCTCATATTCGCCTTCCTCAAATCAAAAGAGGAATCATAAATTGAATAGTTTGTTTACTTGTACAAAAATCATTGCAGAAATTCATCCTCAATGCGAATAGTTCATGATACGTATTAAGAGGATCCATGGCTTACTGTTATGAATTAGGAATACATCTAATATTGGTTCACACCCTGAATAACAAAGAATATTCATAGTAATACAGAAACTGAGAACTAAAGCGAAGAGAATTAAGAAGATCAAGCACTAAAAGAATATGATGTAGTTCAGAAACGTATTTGTAAATGGCTATTTTTATAAAGATTTTTTAAATCCATACAAGATTACAAAGTATGGGACATAGAAAAAGCTGAAAAATAGGATGGACACTTTCATCTAACTTTCAAAATGTCTTTCTTTGATATTCCAGCTTAATACCAATGTATTCAAATTCACCTAGTAAACTTGGATACAATCAGTAAGATGATAAATGAAAGCATATAGTAGTCTATTAATATCAATGATGTTCCTGTTATTGGCACAATACACCATTATACTTGTAATCCTATTGGAATGTATAGTTATTCCAACAGGATTGTCAGTAGTAAAGCTTTTGTCGAGACATCTTCTTTAACTTCAGTTTTTCGAGCAATTCTCTACTAACAACACTTAATTTTTATATATTTTTATCAATTTATGATTAAATAACTATACAGAAATCAACTTTCGCATTGAAAATTAAACCTTATAACTGTAATATAAGCTACAACATCTTTATTTTACTTGTCCTTTTAAAATAGTCTAGTTTATGGAAAACCTAGAAAGTGAATATTACTAATAGCATGAAGAACATTTTAATTACAAAGGCAATGGCATTCATATTAATAATCTGTCCATTAATATAATACATAAATAGAAATTAGTTTGAAGATGAACCAAAAACAGAAAGAAAAAAGACCTCTATACATTTTTTGTTTGAGAATTAAAAACAGAACAATACATTTGAAAAGAAATAGCAGATCTCACAACATCTTAAGGTGTTATGCTTCTTTTTTTTTTCTTCAAAATATTTTAGTAGCAATATCAAAAGTGATCCATATAGAAATGAAAATACACAATACATCTTCTGCAGAGTAATTTTGCATGCAACATCTCAACCTTACGTGAATGGAAAATAGATTTACCCCTTTTTACTTTGAAGCTTTCAAAAGTGAGTAAATTAATACAAACATCTACCAAGGCATAGTTTATACTTTAATGGCAAAATGAAATAATCAGGACTCCTCCTTCACATCACAAGGCATAAGAACTTAGAAAAATATATTTACAACCTCAGTATTCTAATAATTATCCAAGCAAAAGTGTTCTTTATTTTTTTGTCAAATTCTGAAAAATGGCAAGTCCAATTTATCATTATCAATGTACTTCTCTGTTCCATTAGAATAAAACTTTGACATGTTATGAACGCCCAAATTAGCAAAGCTTATTTGCTACCATATTAGCCTCTTTAATACAATGGCCTATTAAAAATATATGTTAACATAGTTGTAGCAATTCTGAATGCACCAACATAAGCCTAATATTATGCCTTCATGAGGTAATTGACTTGGTGAAATATTCTATAGCAGACATATTAATTCCTTCAAAATTAGCATTTTTTTATCTTCAATATTTCCCAACATATCACAAAGGAAGTGCATTGTATCATCATCTATTGTACAAAGCTTTTAGGCTTCATAAACCATCATTCTATAAGTCGATGCCTCATGATGGTTCTGATTTTTAACCTCATACCACAAGAATCACATAAAGTTTTTTCATACCTACCTTGGTTGCTACCTCACTCTATACATAATAGGTGCTCCATATCTTACTATTTATGAGTTCTACAACACAACAAATAAAAGGCCTTGTATATATTGAATTATGGAATTACCATCAATAGGAATAACACTACCCTCTCAAACTCCACTCATGGAATTACACTGGATATGTTGTTGTGTTTGTATTATCAATAGAAAGTTTATTGCATAGTAAACACTTCATGAAAATTGAAATCTTGAATAGAAACTTCCTATGCCATATTTTTAAATTAGACAAATTCTTATTGTTCTTACTACTAAATTTTATCCTGGCCCACCACAAGTAAATTTTTCATGTGACCATCCTATTCTGCAAGCCAAGATTTACTCAAATTAGCCGTTGCAACTTAATATAACTATAATTTAAGAAAAAAACACAAACTTCTAAAATTGATAGCCTTGAGTTGAGGAAACTACACCTAAAACTATAGATTTTGCTTAACCTTGTTATGTGGAATACAAATGAGTATTTGTGATACTTAGGAAAGTTTAAAATCAGCCACTTTCAAAGAAGAGATAATTTGGTTACTATATCATGAAAAAAATCATTATTTCTAGCTACTAAATTTGATTTTTATTTTTCACTCAGCTGAAACAATACTCATTTACAGTGATGAAATAGAGAGTGTGACTAAGGAGAAGTAATACAGGGAAAAGAGATGAGAGAGTCTATGTCTCTAGACATACGTTTAATGTGTTAGACATAGCATGTAACAGACCATAATAAACCAATGGATTAAACGACTTACCTTGTACATTGAATCAATATGGAAAGGGCTGCAATATTGAATCGTCCCTGTGAGTCCAAATGACAGAGTTGGAGGCATGGCAGCCTTGAGGAACCACGATTCCCAGCGGCCATGTATCAATTAAAGCTCACAGTTGTGTTGGCGCTGAAATGAAATTAATATAAGTTCTTGATCGTTCTTGGCTTCTTCTTGATGTTTGGATCCATGATTGGAGTTGGGGCTTGGAGAGATTGGTGAGGAAGAAGAGAAAAAGTGAGACGAAGAGAAAATTCTGGAATGGGAAAGAAACAACAGTTTGTCGTTTCCTCTAATTCATTTTACCCTTTAATAATGGGTATATTTACAGGTTTGCCCTTGGTCGTCCTGGTCGTTTCACCTTTCTATATAATAGATAATAGAAATGTCATTTTATAAAAAGATAATTACATATAATATAAAATAGAAGTGGTGGACACACACTGCCAGCTGTCAGGCATATATAATAATTTTTTTAAAAAAACTTTTTTTAGATTCTTCTTTCATCTTTATTCTATTTTACCTCTTTTCTTTTTCTTTTAAAATTTGTAATCTATATATACACACACAAATTGATCCTTCAAACTATATATTTCTATAATACTTACCTTTAAATCTTCAATTGTTTTATTGGCTTTATTAATTTCTTAAAATTTGAAGAAAAAAAAACTATTGTTCTTCATTGAGTTCATCGAATTTGTGCAAATCTTGGAAATTTGTAAATGTGATTGGGTTTGGTGTATTGAAACTACACATTACTTGTTAATTGATTTCGAATTAGGTGTGAAGATTTAAGCCAAAAATCAGAAAACCACACTGACCTACAAAGCTGTCAAAATAATAAAAAAAATTGTGGGTTGCTGAGTTTGAATCCAAATCTGAAAATTTTCATTTTCAATTACAAATTGTAGAGACTAAATTGAATCCTTTATGGGAATCCCATTGTTAAGTTCTTGAGTTTGAAAACATCTAGATCAATTGATTTGAGTTAAAGAAAAAAATTGACAGATAAGGAGGAAATACAAATCCATGGACAACCACTATTAAAGAGCTTCGAAGCTCAAGAATAAATTTTCAAATTTGTCCGTGAGTTCATCTTTTCCGGTGATTATTTCTTCCTCATCGTCGGCTCGTTCGATGAGTTTTTCTGTCAAATATTAGAATTTATCATCTATCAGAGATGTGAATGTTGGGACTGCTATCTTCTTCTCCCATAGAAGTGAAAGGGAAAGTAATTACCTCCATTAAAAGGGGTAATTTTTCTTATAAAATTAATTAAATAAATAAATAAGAAAAAAAGAGAAAAATATACAATTTAATTATAATAAGAATATTCTTTTTAATTGTTTTTTGCTTCTCACTCTCTCAAAGAGAATGAAATGCATTCTCTATGCCGTGTCAGCACTTAAGGGGTTCCTTGATCAATTTTAAAGTAGTTCAAGGGGGTAATAGGACCCCCCATAAAGTATAAGTGTGTAGTTGGAAATCCACTCATAGCTTGAGGGGGCATTTGGATGTTTTCTCATTTTAAAGATATATATGTATATGAGAAAATCATCAAAAGAATAATAAATATTACATATTAACTTATAATTTTAAAAATATAATGAGTTTAATATTAAGAACATTAAATATCTAATTTATTAGGTTATATGATGAATCCATCGCTGATATCAAATTGATTAAAGCATGACATTAGCGAATATTAGTAATTTATACATCTACTGGTACTTAGTTGTGGTATATATCGCCAACAATTGTGGTAAGATGAATATAATCCTTTTACTCTTAATCATAATTTCAGGTTCTAACCCTCCTGAAATGGAAACAACCCTTATAGAAAATGTTTTCTCTTTTAATGAGCCTTATGCGACAAATCTAAACTAATTAGAATAATTCAAAGCTAGTACCAAATAAAAAAAAAAGAAAGTGGTAAGTGGGAATAATTACTAATAAATATTGGGAGGGACTCAAGTAAATCGAAACACATAATTTTAATACCAACAATGGAATAAAGTACAACTATAATATCGAATTAGGCATTGAAAAATAATGTCTTAAACTAATTAAAATAATTGTTCATGTGTGTGGCTCTAATGTTTTGGTCATTTTTGGAGAAACTAAAGCATTAAAAACCACATGACTTAAACCATATATATTATGATATCCACATCAAAAATAAAATTTTTAAAAATGACTTGTTGCCCATATATTCGGTGCTACTTTTATATATATATATATTCTCGTCTTAATAAATATATATGATTTAAATTAATTATATACACATATTTTTATTGACCAATAATAAGAGAAGGCCCAAGTATTTCAATATTTTTATGAACATGCATGAATGGAAAGTAATAGCCATGAATAGTTGTCAATTTTCGATTATAAGATTATAGTTGTCAATCTTGAAATTTTACTTAAATATACTAGTTAATTAGTTAACATAGCTATAGTTTGTCTTAATTACAATTCGCAACCTACTTTTAGCTATAATTACGCAACTCAGCCTTTTAGTTTTGTATAATTAGCACGTTTGTATAATTCAGAATTTGTATCATATAATTTGTATAATTTTTGTAGAATTCAGAATTTGTATAAAATAATTTGTATAACTGTTTACACTTCTGATGTTTGTAATTGTATAAATTCGTTATTTCGAGTTATACAAATGTACCCGCAAATTGTACAAACCTGCAAATTATACAAACCCGTGAATTATACAAACGAGAAAACTTAAACTGTAGCTACAACCCGTAAATATGCACACTATAACTATGAAGCATAATTAAGTTTATTATATTGGCTATTTGCGAAAATTTCCCATTTAACTTTTAATTGTAATAATTTGTGAAAATAAATAAATAGAAAATCCATAATGAATAGAGCTGGACAATGCCCTAACTTGATAATGAAGCCCAGCCCAGATGAGCTTTTGGGCTAATTTGATGGATAATAAAAGTATAAATTATAGGAACCACATATTATAAGTACTAAATAACATCCTATCCCTTCGAGTTTTTTATTTACCAAAAATCTCTTAAAAATGATGTTTGCGGGATACATAGCGTTGTGCACAAGATATATTATGTTTGATACATTCCACATAGCGGGATACATAGTGTTGTGCACGGAATACATTCGGGATACATAGCGTTGTGCACAGGATACATAACATTTGATACATTCCACATAGTGGGATACATAGCATTGTGCACAGGATACATGTGGGATACATAGATAAATAAGGGATTTTTGAAATTTTTAAAATAAGTAGGGATAAATGGATATTAAGGTAAGTAAAAGAGTGTAGTTAAGTAATTTGTCCATAATAAATATCAATGGGCTTTGAAAGTTGTATTAGGGCCCAAGTGTGTTTTTAGAATTCCTATTTATAGAAGTAGTCATAATTTATAAAGGTTTTAATTTAAAGTTTAGCCAGCTCAAAAAACTTTAGATATGCTATCTCAAAGTTGAAATGATGTGTGCGAAATGAATTATTTTTCTTCTTGATCCTCGAGTTTCAATATAATATTTCAATCAAAATCAGCTCTAATCTTTTCAAACAACCTCAAAATTGACATATAAATTCTAATGATTACGAATATTCACAATCGTTTGCAACAACATTTAATCCAAATAAATAATGATTTTATAAAATCTGATTTTCGAATTTAAAGGTTCAATTTTTTTTAATGGTTGTGAATTGAGCCTTTTCTCTTGATCTTCTTTGCTTATAAATAAAATACAAAACAGATGCATTGTCTGTTCCTAGCACATTGTGTGGGCACCAAATTAAGTATATGCTCAAATACTTCCTAAGTATAACCTGTTAAATAAGTAAATAAAAAAATAAAAAGGAAAAGAATTAGAAAAACAAAATACTAGAAGAAAACTGAATAGAAAAAAAGAAAAAACAATTATATCCTCTAGTTAAATATATAAAACTATATAATAATAATAACAATAATAATATACTCAATGTATTTTACAAATGGAGTATAAAGAAAATTGGGTGCACAAAAATCTTATTCCTATCTTGAGAAGTAAAGAGACTATTTCCGATTCAGCCACTCAACTTAAAATAAAAATAACAAAACAATCTGAACATAAAATAAAGCATGATAAAATATTTTTTAAAAAAGAAAAAAATTTATATATATATATATATTTTTTTTTCACTCATCCTTTATAAAACAAATGCACACATTTATTTAACAAATTTAAAAATTTAAGAGATAATTGATCACATAACTTCTAATTTATCCTTATTATTAATTATAATCATTTTTTTCGATAAATTTCAAAACATTGTATTTATTATTAATATATATAATAAAATTATCATTATTAAAATTTTTGTGTATTCCAAGTCAATACTGAACAAGTAAAACTAGGAAAATAAAGAATATACATTTCCATGATATTATTTTGATGGATAGTTTATAATTATGTCAAAATGTCATTTTCTAAAAAAGATAATTACATATAATATAAAATAATAATCCCATACAAATACAAAGAATTAATAGGAGGAGTCGGTGGAGCAATTATGGGTGCTGACAAAATTTTGCCCTTTTTCGCATAAAAAAGTTAAAAATCGAAGCCCTAATTTCAGAGAAATCTTCATACTGACGAACTTTATCGATCATCAAATATAATCGCTGGTAAATTTTACGATTTTTTTAATTCATTTTTTTTTTTAATATTGTTTCGATTTATCGATACCTATATTGATTTTTTTCCTTCAAAATTAAACCTTTTTGAATGGATTAATGGGTTGATTTTAGGATTTATGTAGTGGGTTTCCTGGAGAATTTGATTGTAGAGCGTTTATGTTGAATTTTGAGCTGAATTTTGCTTCATGAAGGTATATTGGGGGGTGGGGGTGGGTTGGATTTCTTGGAGATAGAAAGAAATGTTAAATGTGCATAAATAGAGTTGAATGGATATAAGATGATTTCTATAGAGATTATTTAACTAGTTTGGGATCAAGATGTTGTTGCTGTTGTGGTGTTCGTCTAATTTAGATATTGGTTTCAAGATTTAACTTTTATGAATGAATTAATGGGTAAATTTGAGAATTTATCTAGAAAAGATGGCATTTTGAGCTGAAATTTGATTTGTGAAGGTATGTTGGGGGTTTGGATATTTCGGCAATAGAGTAGTTAAATGTGCACAAATAGAGTTGAAAGGATATAAGAGGAGTTATATAGAGATTGATTAGCTAGTTTGGGATCAAGACGTTGTTCTTGTTGTGGGGTTCTTTTAAATTAGATATAGGTTTCAAGATTTAACTTATATGAATGGATTAACTGGTAAATTTGAGGATTTATCTAGAAAAGATGGCATTTTGAGGCTGAATTTGATTGTTAGAGCATTTACGTTGAATTTTGAGCTGAAATTTGATTTGTGAAGGTATATTGGGGGGTTTGGATATTTCGGCAATAGAACTGTTACATGTGCACAAATAGATTTGAATATATATAGCGAATTCATATGGAGATTGCTTAACTAGTTTGGGGTTGTTGAGATTTTCTTATTTAGATATTGGCTTCAAGATTTAACTTTTATGAATGGATTAATGGGTGAATTTGAGGATTTATCTAGAAGAGGATGGTGCTTCGAGGCTGAATTTGCTTGTTAGGTCGTTCATGTTGAATATTGAGCTGAAATTTGATTTGCGAAGCTATATTGGGGGTTTGGATATTTCGGCATAGAGTTGATAAATGTACCCAAATAGAATTGAATGGATATAGAGGATTCATATGGAGACACTTAACTAGTTTGGGATTGTAGTGTTATTCCAACTTAGATATTAGTTTTAAGATTTACCTTTATGAATGGATTAATGTGTAAGTTTGAGATTTATCTAGAAGAGAATAGTACTTCAAGGTTGAATTTGCTTGTTAGAGCGTTTATGTTGAATTTTGAGCTGAAATTTGATTTGTGCAGCTATATTGGGGCTTAGAATATTTCGTCAATAGTGTTGTTAAATGTACTCAAATGGAGTTGACTGGATACAGAGGATTTATATGGAGATGCTTAACTAGTTTGGGATCGAGACGTTGTTGTTGTGGAGTTCTTCTAATTTGGATATCGTTAGAAAAAATTCGTGTTAATAATTTTTTTTTATGACGAGGGAAACCCGCAGCCGCTACCCATTAGGTGCGCACAGGGTAAAAAACCCCCACTCTTGAATTTTTTATTTGAATCCCATTTATTGTGATTGAGTCGTATTTTTTCTACTCAGGGTGCCATAGTTTCGAAACCGCTGTTTTTCCATTTCATTTGTTGGATGAATGCCAAATTTTAATTGTTCTTAGTTCTGATAGCAATTAAGTGTAGCATGATATCATTTCAATCCCTAATCGGGTTGTACTAATCATCCATGTCCATTCTGCTCTATTTAGGTTCATATCAGTAAATCTCCATAAAAGAGGGATAACTTTCTAGTCTGTGATTGGATGTAACTGTTAAGATTTTCTCAAGAAAAAATCTTTCCCTTAGTAGATCTTCAAAATAAATAATTTAACAATTCAAGGCTTGAAATTTCAGTCATAGTGACTTACCTTATAAAAAAATGGCCCAAAATTTCTGACATAGCCCACAGGGGTGATCATAATACTTGCTTTTTTTTGTGCGTGTTTTGATCTTACCTTAGTCTGTATTAATTCCATTACTGCTCTTATTCACAAAAAATAAAGATGGGTCAGAGTATTCCTGGACTTGTTGCGTAATTTCAGTCGTGTACTGGTTCACTCTCTTTTCTCAAGGGAAAATCCTTTGCTTAAGGGTCACTGACCGACTGACTTGTAGTATTTAATAGTTTATTTGTTAAAACATAAAGTGGTCAGGTGTCCCTACGGGGACATCTGATAAAATTGGAACGATGAGGAGAAGATTAGCATGGCCCTTGTGCAAGGATGACGTAGGCAAATCAAGAAATGGTCCAGATTTTTTCTTATAAAAAAGTGGTTTAAGTTCCATAGCTTGTGTGCCTCATGCAATTTCTTGTCCTTATCTTAAAGGATGTGAATGGATCATGGTTTGATTGGATTAGGGATTGAGGAGCTCGATTGGTTGCTGGTATATGTAGTCTGTGAAGTTTATGTTGGTCAGTATTCAGAGACGGAAAGCAGAAAATGATTTTTTCTCCAAGAATTTAGTTCTTGCTACTTTCAATCAGAAAAGGAAGATTGAGGAAGCCAAGGAGAATAGAGTTGCCCCCCCTTCTTAGACAGACACAGTATCATTAGGCATTAATCATATATATATTTGTAAGTCTTGTTAATATTTTAGAAGATTTCTTTCTTGGGATCTGGAGCCTCGTGTGTTTGGTGTGAGTCCATATGTTTGAAAATATACCAAGTGTGTGATGTGAGGAAATTGGACAAAATGTATAAGTATTATGTCTTACATTTGTGAACTCTGTTCTAGTCTTCTAGATAATAAAACTACAATCTTTTACGATGTGGAATACCATTACCAATATATAATCTATCTACAGATGTGACTGAACTCAATACTCTCCTCAATTTGATGCATGTATGTTGGATGTAGGCATGTAGCGAGCTTGTTGCATGTGTAACTAGTTTGAAGACGGACAAGTGTGGTAAACATGTTTGCGAGTTGATAATGACGTTGCGTATTCAGTGACACTGAATTCTGGAAGTGTCTTTTTTGGGAAGTATGAGTTGGCTATGGATGGATTCAGGAGGGGTAGAAGTAGATCGAAGAAGTATTGGGAAGAAGTGATTAGACATGACATGGTTGCAGTTTACCGAGGACATGACCTTAGATAGGAAGGTGTGGAGAACATGAATTAGGGTAGAAGGTTAGTAGGTAGGAGTACTTTGTCTTGTTACCCTTACTAGTTGTCGTAGGACTATTCTTGTAGTTTCATGTTCTTTGATTTTTATTACTATCTATTGTTTCGTGTAGTTCAATTGTAGTACTGTTCTGGTACTGTCTGTTATTTTTGTTACTATCTATTATCTGTTGTACTTTCATTATGTCTTTTTCTAGACTGTTTTTGTCTTGAGCTTGACGGCCTATCGAAACAACCACTTTACCTCACCTTTGAGGTAGAGGTAAGGTTTGCATACACTTTACCCTCCCCAAACCACGTTGTGGGACTACACTGGTTATGTTGTTGTTGTTACAAAGTGCAACTTAGTTTTCATAAATGAGAATCATCTGATTTTAGGTTTCTGATTTCAATTCTTGGAGTAGCTTGATCCATAAGAGTTCAAAAGATGATATTCGACTTTGGTGCTACATCTTGCTACTCAATTTTACCTCTCGGTCATCCATTCACAAGATTCTCCCGAACAAGACCACAATACCTTGAGATAGATGTGTATTACACACGGTGATCTCGCCCAACCTATATTTATAGAGAAATAAGCCATGCACATGCCCTCATAAAATGGTGCTTTTGCTAATTAGCTGATTTTATGTATCTAAGAATGCAAACAACTACATTTCAATAAGCATCACATGGATATTTCAAAATTAACTCTTGATGCTCATAGGAAGGCGAATTTTTTTTCTCTGGGTAAAGAAAAGGCAATATTAATTTAAGTCACAATAAGTTTGTTTCACCTGCCAACCAACCTTCTAAGTATGCTAGAATCATTAGAAGCCTTCTTTGTTGAGAAGCTTGACCTTCAAATCCAATGGAGTGATTCATCTCATGTTGTCCTTGTAATATGTGAGATGTTAGAGAAGAATTTGGAAGAAATAATTTTTCAAAGAAACAACAATATACTAAGTGTAATCCTACAAAGTGGGGCTTGGGGAGGGTAGAGTGTATGCAGACCTTACCCCTACCTTGAAGGTAAGGAGGCTGATTCTGATAGACCCTATTGAAGGAATATTTCTGAAAGAAAAAAGAAGACTGGGAAAAAGGAAGGCATGTTTTATGTTCTACACTTAGCAGTCATCATAGGTACTCTATACATTACAAATGGTACATTATTCTGATGTGGACACTATTACAAACTTGTACATATTTTACACATGTGAAAAAATGCAGCATCAATAAAGTTATGATGAATTAAAAGGTACATGCTAATTTGTGGGCAACTGTATGCTCTTGAATACAACTCCTCCCACTTGTTATGTTTATGCATGTGTGTAAACTTTCCTGACTTTTTAAAGTATATTATTACAACAATTCAACTATACTATTTTCTGCAAATGATCCTTCCTCATTAAAGGAGTAAGCTTTCTCATTTCTTACCCAGCCTTTGTTCTTTCTTTCTTAAAAATAAAATCACCAGGTAAGCTTTGCTTGTGAGGATAAGGTGGTAGATGAACCAGTAGCAATATTGTCCTTGAGATTTATGGTTGAATGGCTGTTACCTTGGAAGAACTTACTCAAGAGAACCCAACTGACAGATTCCCTTTGCTCATGGAGCAAGCAGAAAGTCGTGAGAGGAATGAACATGTTATTGATGTAGAACAAGGAAGTGGCCCCTCATCATCAGGTTCATCTGATAATGATTCTCCTCGTGAATTGGATATACCCAACCATGAAAATAGACCACCAAATCGACATTCCGTCTCTTCTTCGTCCAATGAATCAGATTCTCATAGCCCTTCTACCGCTAGGAGGGCTGAAGGTTCTGATCGTCGTTGGAGCCCATTTAATACTCTGTTGTGGCTTTCCATTGAGCTAATATTCACCTTAGGACAGATTGTTGCAGCCGTTGTTGTTTTATCCTTGTCAAAAGAGGAAAACCCAGAAACTCCATTATTTGCTTGGATTGTGGGTTATGCAACTGGATGTGCAGCAAGCCTTCCTTTACTGTACTGGCGTTATCTTCTCCGTTACCAAACCATCGGTCAGAGATCAGCTCAACTGCGTCAAGATTCACCCCAAGTCAATTCCACTGCAGAGCCCAATTCTTATATTACTATCTCATTAACTCGGTCCTCGGATGAGGAAGATGGAAGGAGCACACCTACAGATATTTGGACTAGGCAAAGCAATGCAAGGTAATATCTGCACATTACTCTCTTCCATGTGTTTTCTTCTTTTATCTTTTTTGTTGTTGGGCACAATTAATCCAAAAGGCAACTAAGCATGCTTAGTAATTCAGGATGGAGTCAGTTGTTGCCCTAAGAATATTAGCTAGCTTGAACGACTTTTGACCAGATGACTTTCTAGGTACAATTGCTTCATGAGTAACTTGAAATTTTAGCGTTTTTCATTTAAAGGTTTTTAGCCTTTCTCCAATTCCTTTAATTATGTCATAAAAAGTGTATCCAAGAATACTTCAGTTTTTCTGTCTTCCAAATCCTTTCACAGCCATGTGGATATTCTCATGGAAATGTAGTTAGTGTCTCCTCAATAGGGTTGGCAAATGAGCGGTTTGGGCTGAATATGGACGAGTCTAAATGGCTGAATTGATAAATGGGTCATTGACCAACCCTAAGATACTTGGGCTGAGATGGCGGTTGGGTCAAAGAAGTGCTAAATAATGAGTTCGTAATCCAACTCACCCAACTCGTACCAAGTTTTAATTTTATTTTTTTATTTTCTTAAAATTTGTTTAATACCGAACAAACTAATACAATAAATCTTTTTCTTTATCTTAGCTCTATAACATATCAAGGAAAGAAAATTAATTTAAATATTTTGACAAGGTATCTCATGGGTCAATTTAGCCTGCATACTTGGCCCATATCAGCCCATTCTTTAGATGGACTGAACTTGGGAAGTCGAGATGGGCTGAGTAATAAATGGGTGGGTCATATTTTCATGGACTAATTTTACCACCCCTACGCTTCAGTACCATGATCTTGGAATTTGTCTTATATCATTGATAGTATTATTCACCGTGCATTGATGCTTCCTTTTTCCCAGACTTGGTTCACTGGTAGATCATTTCAAGATGGCCTTGGATTGCTTCTTTGCTGTGTGGTTTGTTGTTGGCAATGTTTGGATCTTTGGGGGCCACTCGTCTTCTTCTGAGGCTCCCAATCTGTACAGGTACAATTGTCTCCTTTTTATTTATTTGTTCTTCCTTTGCTACACCGGTATCACCAAAACTAACATAAGATCCGCATACTTTGCAGATTATGTATAGCTTTTCTTACCATTAGTTGCATTGGATATGCTATGCCTTTCATCTTGTGTGCGATGATATGCTGCTGCCTGCCTTGTATCATTTCAATCCTTGGTGTGCGTGAGAATATGCATGGAGTGAGAGGAGCCACAGAAGAGTCCATCAACGCTCTTCCCACACTCAAGTACAGGGTCAAGACAGATGGAACTGGCAGTAATGAAAGTAAAAATCTAGGAGAGGAGGAAGGTGGTTGTGTAGCCGCAGGCACAGAGAAGGAACGTGCCATATCAGGCGAAGATGCGGTAAGTTCATCTTTCCATTCATAGCCTTTGGGAGTCGGAAATTGAGTTTCTGGGAAACAGTCTCACAGAAAGTAGTTTTTGCTTCTTGATTTGATGTTATTTGCATCTTACCTAAGCTAAAATATTTGTATGTGTGCTATTTCAATCAATCCATTATATGCAAACCGGCTGCGTTCCCATTTTCCATGACTACTATTTCCCCTTAGGATTAGCACTATCAAGGAGTCAATAAATGACTGTTTTAAGTACTAATTGCGTTTGATGTTGAAAATCAACATATAAAGTATTTCATGTAGTTTCTTTTTTCGTGATCATTTTTTTTTTCTTAATACCCCATGTTTTGTAGTTTTTTCTCCTTCAAGGCCGAGCAATAAATACATGTTTTTTATTATTTCTTTTTTGTCTCCTTTGCTTTATTATCACTCCCTTATTATCTTGTTATTCGATTTTTATTATCATCTGTTGTTTTCTTTTGCTTCCGTTATCATATTATTTGCTATTTCTACTGTTCTGTTCTTCATTATTTGCTTTAAATTACTTTATTTGAGGCGAGGGTCTTTCAGAAACAGCCTACATTCCAAGGTAGGGGTAAGGTCTGTGTAGACACCACTCTCCCCAGCCCTCACTCGTAAAATTACACTGGATTTTTTGTTGTTTTACTTGATCTGGTTTTGTAGAAGTTTGTTTTACTTGCCAAAAAACAGGGATACATGGAAAACAGCATTATTGGCCTGGTGAGAAAAAAATATTCACTCATTATGCTTAGTAAAAACTATCCAAAGTGCAAAGGGAAAGGAGGAGAATGAATGATCTGATTTGCCAATGTTACCAGTCAGGCATTCAGTAGACCAGGAAATATGTAATCGAAATACTAGAAGAGATAATGCATTTTTTCTGAAGAAGTTAGTCTTTAAAGCTTAGGAAATAGCATGTGACCTTAAACTTATCATTGAGATAGTATCAGATTTCAGTTATTACTTCTTGGCATTCATGTTTCTACACAGGTGACAAACCTAATACTAATATACATGAAATAGGTTTTAGATATTGGACCACGTATTGATCATTGTTAGTTATTCACACATATCAAAACAATCAAAGAGAATATATCTAATTGTATTTACTGGATCTTTAACTCGGATTTATGCGACCTTCCCAAGGTCTGGTATTAGCTTGTTACATATTACATGCATTTTGCGGAGCTGTTATTTAGGTGAATTTGCACTTTTGGAAGGAGTTTGTAGAGTCTGTTCGACTTTTGTTTGAGAATAGTTATCTTGAATTTGCACAATTAATCAGTTGTTTAGTCTCACTTACTTAACCGGCTCTTATGCGTTAAACCTAAACAGGTATGTTGTATTTGCTTAACAAAATATGAGGACAATGACCAACTGAGGGAATTGCCTTGCTCGCATTTCTTCCATACACAATGTGTAGATAAATGGCTGAAGATTAACGCGACTTGCCCCCTCTGCAAATCTGAAATTGATGCCAAGAACAGAGATCTACCTTCTGTAGAAGAGGAACCCCTCCAACAATCCTAAGGTGATGCAGAAACCACCTTCTTATGGTCGAAACAGAGATCATCGCGGCTAGCTTGTTGCATGGGGAGCCAGGAGAGTATATCCCAACTGACTGTTACTTCTTCTGCTGTTGCTGCTACTGCTACTGCTGTTTTTACCACATGAATTTCAGTTTGTATAGTTGTAGTTCATACCAAGAATCCATAACAAGCTTGAAAGAAGAGGTAATTCCATTGTTGATACTCTCATTTCATGCCTCACCAGCTATGCTACTTAGAACTTCCAAAAAAATATTAGTTGCACTCGTGTTGGATCTTCAAAAAAATGCATAGCTTTTGGAAGATCTAAACCGAGTGATATTTTTGAAGTGTCCATCATCTAAGCAGACATAGCACACCAATTACTTCTCTCCCTCTCTCTCTCTGTATAAATACATTTAAGGGTAAGGCTGTGTACACACCATTCTCCTCAGACGTTGCTTTTGAGATTACACTAGAGATGCTTGTTATCACAAATTTTAGTTTCTACTTTGTTATAAACTTTTTTCTTCTTATAACAGTAAACAGCTGTCATTATTAACAGTAGTTTCTTTGTGAAATTATCTCTTTATAATAATAACCTTATGCAAATATCCATCTATGTATTTATTATTTATAACAACCAAAAAGCAATTAGTCAACTGAATTATATTTTGTTATAAACATAACTTTAGCACTTGAAACATAAAAAGACTATTGTGAACCAGGAATATGAGAAATTAAAAATGTACATAAAAAGTTGAAAAATAATAATTTGGGGTTGGATTTTTTTTCTTTCTATAACAGTCAAATAAGATTTAAAAATGTTGTTGTATTAGTAAAATTATGTTGAAAATTTCATTTGGTGTTCCAACTAATTTAAATTAGCACTGGTTAATGCCTATTGAAGGGGAAAATGCCCCCTACAATGATTTTTTTTGCATTTTGAAAGATCTAACTCGAAATAGGAGGAATCTTATCCATCCCGTCACCTATATTGTCACGAATAGACACACTCTCTTCTATTCACAACTGAATTTGTCACTCTGGAATTCATGGAATAGAAAAATTGCAATGCCATGTTTTATTGTTGTGGATATCATTTCATTTTAATATTAATAAACACTATTGGCTTTATTATCACTCTCCAATATTAATATTAACAGAAGCGTACGCAAAATTTGTATATAGACTTATTATCGCAATTCTATTTGTATATGAATTCAAATTCAGAGTTTGAATAAGTTCTATAACTTTACTTCTTGTCCTAAATTGATGTTTACTTTGTATTATTTTCAAACAATATTTATTGATTTATTAGAGTACCAAATAAGGTTTCAAATTGAGTTAATATCTTTGATGTTCACTTAATTATCAACTCTTTTCATGGTAAGTCGCTTGGCTTTTGAGAGTCGTATTTATGCAGATTAAGAGTCTGGCACATAGAAATTTACGTTGGAATTATAAACTAAGAGATTGTTGTATTTTTTTTTTTTTATTGTTTTTAAAGTTGGGAAGACAATAATTTGATTTTGATGGAGAACAAAGAGGTTATGAAAACTTTTTTTTAAAAAAAACAGAGAGGTTGATATTATTGATATGCGGGAAGAAGAGGCTGAAATTGAGAAATTAAAAAAAGAAAAGAAGAACACTTTGCGCCGGGGGAGCATACTATAGGGAGGAAAGGGAGCCCGAACAGTGGAAGAGCCAGGGGAGGCCGGGTCATTTGACGGAAATGGAAGGCTTGAAAGAATAGGGAGACAAAAAGAATAGTTTAGGAGAATAAGAGTAAAATAAAAGGGTCAATATTATATTTTTAGTGGGTCGGGTTAAGTGAGGCGGGTCACTTAAATGGTTTAAATGAAAGGATGACTATATATTTAGTTTTTAAAATTTTGGTTATAAATAAAAATTCTATATTAGTAATTTTAATGGAAAAAAAAAAGAAAATATGTTAAGTTTTAAAATAATCTTATAACATAATCGATAACAATCAACAACAACAGAATAACAATATATGCAAGAGCAATACATTAATCACATATTCAAACTTGTCATTGATTCGGTTATAATTATAACCTATTCAAACAAATTGTTCTTTTTTCTCAATTTTATCACTCAAATTAGAACTCAAACTTTTTCGGAGGAGGTACTAACAAATGAAATTAATA
This sequence comes from Solanum stenotomum, assembly GCF_019186545.1. Lineage (NCBI taxonomy): Eukaryota > Viridiplantae > Streptophyta > Magnoliopsida > Solanales > Solanaceae > Solanum > Solanum stenotomum. The sequence continues at coordinate 64,084,831 of NC_064285.1, forward strand.
AATAATGAATATTTTTTATAAAATATAAAAGCTTGGGGTAATTTTTGAATTTTTTAAAATTCTCAAATATTTGAACTTGGCCCAAATAACAATTTTTTTTAGTCTAGTATTTGGAAATTTAGGGATACTTTTTTGTATATGACCAGACAACACTTCCCAAAATTTTCCCAAGTATTCTTGGGGTCAAACGGGTCCTAAAAGTGAAGACAAACCATTTACTTGTTGTCAAGCTTATAAAAGAACATCGACATACAATATCACCCTCTTAGAATCATTATTAAATATTGTAGAAATTTATCGGAAGTGAACAAAACCATTATCATACGTGTATATATAGAAAGACAAATTAGAGTGTTGATTTTCTAGAGAATAAAGGCCACAAACATAATTTTCTTTTTTGCTAATATGAAAAAGACATTCTGAAAAAAATGAAGTTTATTTATACTAAAAAGAAGAAGACAATAAATCTATTAAAAATCAAAGCTACAAAATTTATTCTAACAAACAAATGGAAGAAAGGTAGAAAAACACTATAAAAGAAATTAAAACTATTTCTTTTCCTATTATTGTAAATAAAATACTACTCCTAAATAATGAATTTCTTTGTAGACTAAGCAATTTCCAAATCTTCTCTTTTTGCCTGACTTGAAGAATTTAGTGAAAAACTGCAATTTTCAATTGCTTCTTCAATTGTTAAAAACACTGATTCTTTCCCAAGCAAATCAATAAATTTTGTTGCAATTAATTTTTCCATCACCCCTAATCTTGGATTAATCAATATAATCTACACACAAAAAAGAAGTATATTAGAAAGTTAGTGAATCTCAAACACTATATATACACCTGTTACGTTTCGCTTTATGAGAGTCAATCTGTTAAAATTTAATTATACGAGAAATACTATAAGTTAGTAATCCTTTTCGTATTATATGATGAAAAAAATACTTCTTAAAAAATGTTGGTGAAAGTTTGTAGTTTGATTCTCGAGAAGCGAACGTGAAACGAGGAAGTAAATAATGAGAAAGTGTATATAATTATACATACCTTGATGGATTTTGCCGCTAAGCATCTACGAAGTTCTTTTAAAGTTTCAACACCAGTAATGTCAATTGATGTAACACCTACAATATTGTCATTGAAATTTTCTTGGCTTTAGTAACATATTGAAAAGCAAATAAATTAATTTTGGAAGACCTTTCATTAAATTTTTCTTTTAAATAACTAATTTTATTGAGTCGTCCTTGCGTTTTTATTTGTGAATTTTAAGGGCATAAATCATACCTCCAAAATCAAGTAACAAGTATTCAATCTCATTTCTTTGGGAATTTTCAAGAGATTGCTCATCTCTAACCCATCTTAGAATCCTGTTCAATATATTCATCAAAAATAACATCTTACAATTAGTTCAATATATAGCAATTTTCACTACAACAACAAAACAATATCCAGACAAACGACGTTACTACAGAAAGATTTCTTTACCTTTCTCTTACATAATTGCTATTTGGGAAGTAAATTGGAGAACCAAGTTTCAAAATCAACATTCCTGGAGTTTCATTAGAACCAGGATATTGTTCTATGTCACGAAATGCTGTATTTGTTATAGTTCCAAGTTTGCATGTTGGTGGCCTAGCAACATATAGAAGTGCCCTTATCAAGGCTAGTCCAACCTACAAAAATAAAATAAAAAAAATATCGAGTACGCGTAAGTTTTTACCATGTTCAACTTGATATAAGGTCACAAGTTACTATTTTTCAATTAGAAGGACTAAAAATTGGTTATTCCATGACTTTCGGCGTATCCATTAGATCCCAAACAAGATGCTTAGTGTAATTTCACGACTAGGATCTGAATTGAAAATTCAAATTATAATATTTTTTGATTACGTACCGAGAGGATGAGTCCCATGTCCATGCTAATGAAGGCAACACCAAAGAAAGCAACCATACAAATCAAGAAATCAAATTTGTCAGTCTTGTAAAGGTGAACAGCTTTTTCATAGTCCATTAACCCAATCATAGCTGACATGATGATAGCAGCCAAAGCAACAAGTGGTGTGTAGCCAAAAAGTGGTGCCAAAAATAATAAAGTTAGCAACATGCACAATGACATAACTACATTTGACATTTGGCTCTTGCATCCAGCATTGTAGTTCACTGCTGTTTTTGAAAATGGCCCTAATAAAAAAATATGAAAAAAATCATTAGTACATGTTTACGTGTTATACTGTCAGTGTATAAAAGTTAAATTAATTACCTGTACTTAAGTAGCAAGAAGTTAAAGAGCCAACAATATTCATGAGTCCAATGGCTACCATCTCTTTGTTACCATCAATTTGTTCATTATCCATGATAGCAAAACTCCTCCCAATAGCTATCCCTTCCTATAAATATTACAAAAATAATAATTGAATAACATCAACAATATACTCGATGTAATATTCTCACACGTAAAATCTAGAGAGGATAGTGTATATATATGCATACTAATGTTGTTTTCGATAGAGCAATTTGGAAAGAGAAAATAAAAAGTGCATAAATAACAGTAACAACGATAAAATAATATGATAACGAAGCACAAGAAATAACAGAATTAATCGAAGAATAAAAAACTACGAGAGTAATTAAAATGTACTTACTGCTATTGCAATCATAGCTGTAATGATCCCAGCTTTTACAACAGCAGGTAGATATTCTGGACTAAAATTTATAAGATGAATGGAGGATGGATTAATTCCTTTATTCAATTTTCCCACCTGCATTGAGTTAAAAAAAAATAAATTAATTTTTTAAAATCAAATATAAGAAAACATATGGTAAAAAAGATATAAATTTTTAACTTGAAATGACTCATCAAACTCGACTTAGAATAGGTCAAAATAGTGTAAGCTGACATGTCAATATGACAAATTATTTTATAATTCATTCCACATGAAAAATCGTCTAGCTAGGGAACTCTTCATTTGACACTTTCTCATAAGATTATTTTCACGAATTCGATCATATTTAATAAAAATATCCAAAATAAAATTAAAAAAAGAAGAGGGTAATTTAACTTACAATAGCTATGCCATGTTTCTCAGCATTGAAAAAATATGCAAAAAGGCACCCAACTACAACAACAAGTATTGGAGAAATGGCTGAAACCCAAAATAGATTTAGTTTCTTCTTTCTCTGCAAATTAAAAAAAAAAGAAGTTAATTTAAATAAAAAAATTTACACTGTCAATGTATATAAATTAAAATATCGTATAAAAAAAACTTACCACATATCTAGATAATTGTAGGAAAGCAAGGAAGATTACTCCAACAACTGCACACTGCCATGTCCACTGATTTTTTTTTTATATATATATAAATAGAACGAAAAAAAATATCAGGTTAGTATCTTTGTGTGATATATAGGTCACGAGCTCGAACCATAAAAATAACCATTTATGTTTGCATTAGGGTACTGTCTAATCACACCCCTTGAAGTGCAATCGTTCCTTGAATTCTATATGAACGTAAATACTTTGTACACCAGACTATAAAATGATCACTTTATCAAATTAATTAAAATTAACTAACCTCTTTTCTATTTTCAATAACAGCACGTAAAACATGATAAACATCAGTACGACTAGTGAAATGCTTTAAGCCAAGCATGCCTTTCAATTGTTGTAAACAAATAATTAATGCTGTCCCTCCCATAAATCCCGTAATTGTTGAATGTGATAGAAAATCCACCAAAAATCCAAGCCTACATCACACACACACAAAATAAATTAATTCATTCGATGTTTGATACTCATTTTGATATTTCAAATTCGCACCCCCAAAAGACTCATTATAGGGGTAACATTTTAAGTGATCAAAAAATTATATTGCTCAGACTCTTCAAATAAATTGTTGCTTTCATGTCGAATCCTTCAAAAATAAAATGTATTATTTTTGGTTGATTCAACATGCAATCATTGACATATTTAAAGATTTTTTGAAAATACAATATTTTTTTTAACTGTCAGTATATAAAAGTTAAACGACTGGTATGCATAATTACCTTAGTACCCCCAAAGCTGTTTGTAGCAAACCAGATATAAGGGCAGCTGTGTAAAACAAACCAACATACAATTCCATATTGTCTTCAGGCTTAACTTTATGTTGAACTGCTTCAGCAATAATCAATGAACAAGTTGCTACTGTTCCAACAGCAAGATGTTTTGAACTCCCAAAAATAGCATAAATTAGAGGGGGAACAAAACTTGAATCTGCAAAAAAATTAATAATTTGTCATAACAAGTTAGTCATGTTACTCATTTAAAAATATTTACACAATCAGATCACTTATTGACTAATTATAGCTACGCCCCTCGCGTAATGTGCTATAAAAAGTTTAATGTACAAAGTATTACTCCCTCCGTCCGAAAAAAAGATTGCCTTGATCCAAAATACGAGGGTCAAATTAACTAATATTCAGTGTGAATTCAGACATAGAATCTTTAATTTTTTTAAAAAAATAAAATTTTACATAATTAGAATAAACATAAAAAGTAATATAAGTTACAATAGTTAACAGTTCAAAATCTTTTTAAAAATATGTTGGTTTTGACTGTTCAAATAGTAATATACTGTCAGTGTATGTAACTTACAGAGTCCGATAATGGGAGGAAGTTCAGCAAGTTTTGCATAACTTATTCCTTGTGGGATTGCAAGACTAGCAATTGTAATTCCAGCAAGAAGATCATACATAAATAACCCAAACTTGTATTTTGGTAACCATTGACAAATTGGTACAAAATATTGAATTCCCTTTAAAATTCTTTTTGATAATTTTTCATTCTTGAATTCATAAAATGGATCATCTGGAAATAGTGTTTCTTTGAGATTTGCTTTAAGAACTGTCTTAAAGCTACGTGGTGGTGCATAGTTCACTCCATGTAAAGACTTTGGAGAACTCATGATTATATGTAAGAAAGTTGTTAATTAATTAGTATGTAATAATTAATGTGACAAGTTATATGTGAAAGTGGAATGTCTTATATAGTGTATCGATTCATCTGAATCTATTACTTTTTTGATCTAAGGTCAAAAATATAATGCTAGAAAAAATGAAACTAATCTAGACTTTGTAAAAGCACATAAATATACGCATCTATGTAAAATCATTTTACCCTAAAATTTAATTCAACACCACAAAGAAAGAGAGAAAAAAGCAGAAATAAACTACAAAATTCATCTTTAATTAAGGTTTAAGGTTTTGCATCATATAACTAATTAAGATTCAGATAATTCATGTATAAAACTTTCATCTTTAATTAAGGTTTAAGGTTTTGCATCATATAACTAATTAAGATTCTCATATTAATATAGACAATTCATATATAACAAATGTATTTATTATCGCTAAATGTTATTTTTTCTATTATAGTGCATCGATGTACTTTTTTCATGAATAAGGAAAAGATATATATAAATAAAGGGGTTTTTTTTCATTTGGTGCATAAAATAAGGTGAGATAATTCAGAATTACGTTGGAAATTAAATTTGTACTTTATTTAGTTGAAGATATATAGCTAAACCCAGGATAAATTTATACTTCAAATTTTGTGTTATTTTATCTCACCTCAAAGATGAAAATTGTTATAATTTTTTTTAAAACCGTTATGAAACGATAAAATGTAACATAAAAAGTCAGTTCCGATTATTTTTTTTTTAACTCTAGTTGTTGTTTTTGTATGATATTTATTCTCTCACGTTTGAAAATACCAACAACAATTCCTATTTTCAGAATCAATATATCTTTTAAAATACCAATAACTTTTGAATATTGTTATTCTAGATAAGCAAATAACAAAAAAGTTAAACGTGAATTTCTGACGAAATCCATCAATAAATTGGCTTCTTTGAGACATTTTGACAGATTTATTATCGAAAATTTCATACTTCTGACAACATTTCCACAAGCACACCAATTGCTTCTCTCCCTCTCTCTCTCTATAAATAGATTTAAGGGTAAGGCTATCTACACACCATTCTCGTTCGACGCCGCTTTTGAGATTATACATGTTATCTCAAATTTTAGTCTCTACTTTGTTATAAGCTTTTTTTCTTCTTCTTATAACACTAAACAATTGTCATTATTAACGGTAGTTTCTTTGTGAAATTATCTCTTTACAATAATAACCTAATGCAAATATCTATCTATGTATTTATTATTTATAACAACCAAAAAGCAATTAGTAAAATATATTGTATTAGAAACATAACTTTAGCACTAATTGAAACATAAGAAAAACTATTGTGAACCTGGAATATGAGAAATTTAAAATGTACACACTTTCTATTCTCTCATTTTTTTTAATTATCTTTTATGCAATAAAAACTTGAAAAATAATAATTTGGGGTTGTTTTTTTTTTTTTTAATCGAAAGTAAACAAAGCCACTATCATATGTATTATATAGAAAGACAAACTAATGTGCTGATTTTCTATTGAATAAAGGTCACAAACATAAATAATAATTTTTTTTTTGGCTAATATGAAAAGATGTGCTTTTAAATATAGTTATTCTTCTCATAGACTTCAGTCATATAGCTTATAAACTCTATCAAGAAGTTTATTTATACCAAAAAAGAAAAGAACAAGAACAAGATAATAAAACTATTGAAAATCAAAGTTACAAAATCTATTCTAACAAACAAACGGAAGAAAGGTAGAAAAACATTAAAACAAGAAAAAAAAAAGTTCAATTGGCAGAAATTAAAACTATTTTTTTTCCTCCTATTGTAAATAAAATATTGCATAATGAATTTCTTTGTTGACTAAGCAATTTCCACATCTTCTCTTTTTGTCTGGCTTGAAGAATTTAGTGAAAATCTGCAATTTTCAATTGCTTCTTCAATTGTTAAAAACACTGATTCTTTCCCAATCACATCAATAAATCTTGTCACAATTAATTTTTCCATCACCCCTAATCTTGGATTAACCAATATAATCTACACAAACAAACAAAAAAAAAGCATATTAGAAAGTTGTAAATTTCCAACAATATATAATCTCCTTTCAGAACTTTTACTTGTTACGTTTTGCTACATGAGATAGTCAGTTGTTTAATTGATGTTTGAAAATTATACGAAAATACTGTAAGTTGTAATCCTTTTCATGTTAAAAAATACTTTTTCAAAATCTTGGTAAAAGTAAATGTAATTTGACTCTCGAAAAAAAAGCAAAATAAAACGAGGGAGTAAATAATAATGAGAAAGTGTATATAATTATACATACCTTGATGGATTTTGCTGCTAGTGATCTACGAGTTTCAAATAAAGTTTCAATACCAGTTATGTCAATTGATGTAACACCTACAATATTGTCATTAAGATTTTCTTTGATTTAGTAACATATTGAAAAATAAATAAATAAAATAAAATTTTGAAAGACCTTTTATTAAATTTCTCTTTTAAATAACTATACCTTTTATTTGTTAAGTAGTCATAACTCAAATAAATAATTTTAAGCTCATAAATCATACCTCCAAAATCAAGTATCAAGTATTCAATCTCATTTCTTTTGGAATTTTCAAGAGATTGCTCATCTCTAACCCATCTCAGAATCCTGCTCAATATATCCATCAAAAATAACATCTTACCATTAGAAAAATAATTAAACTTTGGAAATTCATAAAGATGTTTTAAGTCGGATCTCTCTATAATGTTCATATGCTATAATAATATTTTATTATAACAATCAAGTTTTTTTCATATTATATTATCGAAATAATATATATAGAGACACTCAAACTTGCAGACCTTAACTGACAAGTAAACACATCAACTTTAGGGATGCATATCTAGCTACCATATATATGTGTGGGAATAACCACTGAACATTTTCCAGTGGGAAATTTCAATGGGAAAATAATGACTTTTAGTAGTGACCGCTGACATGATACATAAATTTTAGAGGTGTCTAGACGATTATTTTATAAGTTGGAGTATTTAATAGACACGATGAAAACGAACTTAGATGTCTAGATTTGCGTCATCAAAGTCGGAAGGTTTAGTTTTCAGTTGATTCCAAGTTAAGATGCCTATGATCTATATAGTATATGCCTCTATATTATAAGTGGTGAATAGCAATTTTCACTAAAACAACAAAACAATATCCAGACAAACGACGTTAAGATTTCTTACCTTTCTCTAACATAATTGCTATTAGGGAAGTAAATTGGAGAACCAAGCTTCAAAATCAACATTCCTGGAGTTTGTTTAGAACCAGGATATTGTTCTACGTCACGAAATGCAGTATTTGTAATGGTTCCAAGTTTGCAAGTAGGTGGCCTAGCAACATATAGAAGTGCCCTTACCAAGGCAAGTCCAACCTACAAAAAATAATAATCATATATCGAGTACGCGTAAGTTTTTACCATGTTTAGTATGATAAAAGTCATTTTCACGAAATATATATATTCCTAAAAAATAGTTTGATGGACGAGAAAAAGAACTAAATAGTGTTTTGAAGAATGTGTAACTGTTAGTTGTAGCAAATAATATAAAGTTAAGAGTTAAAGATAATTGTAAGAAAAATAAATCCAACTTAACCATTATCGTAAAGTTTTAAATTTCACAAGTGGAACTATAGAAACATTTTGTAGAATTTAAAGCTCACGATAATGACTACTTATCAATCAGAAGGATTATTTATGAATTTTACCTAGTAATTTCTTTCCATTTGATGAGAAGTATTTTGTCTTATGGTCAATCACTAGAAAATGACTTTTGTTGTATCAATCAGATCCCAAGGGATAACAAGAAGAAGAAGATACTTAATGTAGTTTCACGACTGGGGTCTGAACAAAATTCTGAATAATTATAATATTTTTTTGCTTACGTACCGACATCATGAGTCCCATGTCCATGCTAATGAAGGCAACACCAAAGAAAGCAGCCATACAAATCAAGAAATCAAATTTGTCAGTCTTGTAGAGGTGATATGCCTTCTCATAGTCAATTAACCCAAGCATTGCTGACATGATGATAGCAGCCAAGGCAACAAGTGGTGTGTAGCCAAAAAGTGGAGCCAAAAACAATAAAGTTAGCAACATGCACAATGACATAACTACATTTGACATTTGGCTCCTGCATCCAGCATTGTGGTTCACTGCTGTTTTTGAAAATGGCCCTAATAAAAAATGAAAGAAATCATTAGTAGATGTTTACGGTATATATACTATCAGTGTATAAAAGTTAAAGAACTTACTTATTAACTAGGGACACATATGTTAGTCGTACGTAAGTGATAGTTTTGGTTCAGTAGAACACAATAACTTTGACTTTTAACCTTGTATTAGTGTTGAAATATTTATTTTAATATGTATAAATGATCTATCGAGAAGTTAGTAAACAAAAAGATGTGATCCAGATTCCATAAATTAAAAATTCTGATTCAACCTCTGTGAGATGCTTATAACTCTCACTTGCTTCTTAGTAGGAAGTATGATTTATTTGTCGAGAGAGACAGATCCAAAATTTAAATTTTATGAGTTCCAAGAAAAATTTGAATAGATGAGTTCAAAATTTAATATTTGATTTATAACAAAGAAACTAGTTACCTGTACTTAAGTAGCAAGAAGTTAAAGAGCCAACAATATTCATGAGTCCAATGGCTACCATCTCTTTGTTGCCATCAATTTGTTCATTATCCATCATAGAGAAACTCCTCCCAATAGCTATTCCTTCCTATAAAATACCCCATTGCAAAAAACAAAAATAATAATTGAATAACATCAACAACATATGCGATGTAATATTCTCACACGTAAAATCTAGGAAGGATAGTGTATAACGTATATGCATACTAATGTTGTTTTCGATAGAGCAATTTGGAAAGAGAAAATCAAAAGTGCATAAATAACTATAACAACAACAAAATAATATGATAGCAAAGCAAAAAAACAACAAGTAAATACGATATAAATTAGTTGAAGAATAAAAAACGAGAATAATTAAAATGTACTTACTGCTAGTGAAACCATAGCTGTAACGATCCCAGCTTTTAAAACAACAGATATATATTCTGGACTAAAATTTATAAGATTAAGAGAGGGTGGATTAATTCCTTTACTCAATTTTCCCACCTGCATTGAGTTTAAAAAAAAATAAAAAATAAAAATTAAAATCAAATATAAGATAACATATGGTAAAGGAGTTCTAAATTTAAAACTCGAAATGACTAATGTCAATATGTCATGCTATTATTTTATAAGTCATTTCACATGAAAAATCGTCTAGCTAGGGAACTCTTCATCAGACAATTTCTCATATGATTATTTTTTGCGATCATATTTAATAAAAATATCCAAAATGATTTATTATTTTTTTTAAAAAAAAGAGAGGGCAATTTAACTTACAATAGCTATGCCATGTTTTTCAGCATTGAATAAATAAGCAAAAAGGCAGCCAACTACAACAACAATTATTGGAGCAATGGCTGAAACCCAAAATAGATTTGGTTTCTTCTTTCTCTGCAAAAAAAATATTTTATTTTTGGTTAATTTAAAATTATTTTTTATACTGTCAATATATATAAATTTTTTAAAATATCGTATTAAAAAACTTACCACATATCTAGATAATTGTAAGAAAGTAAGGAAGATTACTCCAACAACTGCACACTGCCATGTCCACTGTTTATATATAAATAGAAAATAGAAAAAAAAAATCAAGTCAGTATCAAAGCAAAAAAAAATTAAAATAAATAAATCACATTCGTAACAAAAAAAAAATAGAATCTTTTTGTGTGTGAAATTTGGCTTAATACATTTTTAGTTTTTCCTTATATATTGAACATGGTCTGATTTACGCAAATATCCTCTTTTAGGTCATCATTTAAATTTATTTATTCTTATTTAGAAAGTTATGCAAATATATTATGCAAATATAGTCTTTGTAATCGACAAACTATTAGACTGTCTTTTAACATCTAAAAAAATTTATAATGTGATCTAAAGTTCTTTTAGTAAGATTTTTAATTTGCTCAAAAGAAATTTTTAGACCGTCATGACCTAAAAGGTCCATAAATTACAAGGCAAGTAAAAAGAGAGTCATTTACTAAATAGCCGAACACAAAAAGAAATAACGGACCAAAATTTCGATCCTACATAGAATTAATTTAGTTAAATACTCTATGAAATTTGTCTTTGTGGGACGTATAGTTTATGGACACGAACCATAAAAGCAAACACTAATGTTTATATTAGGGTGGACTGTCTAATCACACACCTTGAAGTGCGGTTATTCCTCGAACCCTACGTGAACGTAGAATATTTTGTGCACCAAACTATTTTTTACTCTATAAAATTAACTAACCTCTTTTCTGTTTTCAAAAACAGCACGTAAAACATGAACAACATCAGTATGGCTAGTGAAATGCTTCAAGCCAAGCATGCCCTTCAATTGTTGTAGGCAAATAACTAGTGCTGTCCCTCCCATAAATCCAGTAATTGTTGAATGTGATAGAAAATCAACCAAAAATCCAAGCCTACATCACACACACACACACCAAAAAAAAAAAAACTAATTAGATGATAGATGTAAATAATTTTTCCATTTGATGTTTGATACTCGTTTTGAGATTTCAAATAATTCGAATTCACGCCCCAAAAGGCTCATTAGAGGAGCATATGTTCCCTATCAAGATTTATGATCTCTACTGAAGGCTCAAGACCTCTGGTTAAGGATGGATAATAGGACAACCGTAAAATTGAAGTGTGTAGTTGGAAATGCGAATATAAGTTAGGGGGCATTTGACCATTTTCTCTATTATTTTTGGTTGATTCAACACGCAATCATTGACATATTCGAAGAGTCCAATCAACATAATTTTAATATACAATTTTTTTTTCTATTTGTCAGTATATAAAAGTGGCGAAATGGTCTGGTGGACCCTTGTACTTGTATTTGTTTGTATTGTGAACCCTTCTACTTACTCATTTGTCATCTGAACCCCTGAACTCATCAAAACGCAATATTTTAAACACATTTTTTGACTTGGCATCTTATGTGGCAGTTACTACTAAAGAGCGTGTGACACACACCTATTAGGAGCGTGAGACCCTTGGAAAAGGGTCTGACAGTCACATTAGGGCTTTGTAAAGCCATCATCTTTCTATTTGCATCTAACACCATTGTTGGACAAAATTTGAGGTTTTCTTGGCTTCTTTTCC
>NC_064285.1:64097350-64102256 GCF_019186545.1 Solanum stenotomum
CAACAACAACAACAACAACAAAAACCCCAAACTAACTCCGCCAATAAGTCTCGACTTTCACAACGCCGCCAGTTGTGAACAACTAGAAACAATCAGACCACCCAATAGACCCCCACTTTTCCTTAGCGCCACCGGTCACCACCAAAACCCCAATCCAACATAACCCAAATCGTGCCAACAGTTTTTACTTCTATGGAAAGAGTAGAAGAGGTTGGAAAAAGGAAAAGGGCAAGGAAGATAAGAAAAAGTTGAAATGAGATTGTGGAGATGGAGATGCAGATGGCAATGGCAAATATAAAAAAAAATTGGAAAGAGAAAGTGTAGGTATATTAATCAAATATAATAAAAGGAAAAGTGACATGGAGTGACCATATATACATGTGTCATTTTATAATCATACGTGTCATTTTATAATTATTTTTAAAATTACGTGGCAGGCGTTTGTGATACACACACAGTTGAGTGGGAAAAAATGTGTTTAAAATATTGCGTTTTGATGAGTTCAGGGGTTCAGATGACAAATGAGTAAGTAGAAGGGTTCACAATACAAACACATACAAGTATAAGGGTCCATCAGACCATTTCGCCTATAAAAGTTAAACGACTAGTTTGGTGTGTATAATTACCTGAATACCCCCAAAGCTGTTTGTAGCAAACCAGATATAAGGGTGGCTGTGTAGAACAAACCAACATACAATTGCATATTGTCTTCAGGCTTAACTTTTTGTTGAATTGATTCAGCCATAATCAATGAACAAGTTGCCACTGTTCCAACAGCAAGATGTTTTGAACTCCCAAAAATTGCATAAATTAGAGGGGGAACAAAACTTGAATCTGCAAAAAAAATCATTTATATAAATTAAGTAACCAATTAATCAATAATTTGTATTAAAAATCTATAAATATTTTACTGTAAACCAAGTTATTATTGTATAATAACGTTAAATCAATGTAGGTACCCCATAAACTTTAAATTCTCGATCAATCTCTATTGGATGAAAAACTTTTATTTTTCTTCTTCAATTCATATATACCTCTATCTAATAAAATTGACGAGTAATCGATAATAAGTAGTACGTAATGTGCTATAAAAGTTTAAGTTACACAAATAATGTACAAAATATTACTCCCTCCATTCAAAAAAGATTTTCAAGGGTCAAATTAACTAATATTATATTTCGTGTGAATTCAGACATAGAATCTTCAATATGTTTAAAATAAATATATATATTTAGAATAAATATAAAAAATACTAATATAAGTCAAACTAGTCAACAATTCAAAATATTACAAAATCTTAAAAATATATATATATGCTTTTGACCGTTTAAATAGTAACTAAGACCATTTTTTTTGGTAAGGAGGGAGTAGTAATAATTAATAAACATGAACGAGTATATACTGTCAGTGTATGTAACTTACAGAGTCCGATAATTGGAGGAAGTTCAGCAAGTTTTGCATAGCTTATTCCTTGTGGGATTGCAAGACTAGCAATTGTAATTCCAGCAAGAAGATCAAACTTAAATAGCCCAAAATTGTATTTTGGTAACCATTGACAAATTGGTACAAAATATTGAATTCCCTTTAAAATTCTTTTTGATAATTTTTCATTCTTGAATTCATAAAATGGATCATCTGGAAATAGTGTTTCTTTGAGATTTGCTTTAAGAACTGTCCCAAAGCTACGTGGTGGTGCAAAGTTCACTCCATGTAAAGACTTTGGAGAACCCATTATAAGTGGCTATTTCTGCAAAGAAAAAAAAAATTTAGGGGGAATTTGATTAGCATGAAGAGTTTATGCATGTATTTATAGAAGAATAAAAGGATTGTTAGAGTTGGTAATATCTGTACAATGTTGACTTGACACACCTCTTAAGAAACAATAAATAATAGGGGTTAATATTACTATATTATTCTTTGACTTTATTAAATTTAATGCTTTGAAAATGTGTCAGATGATAAAAAGTATTGAGTAGCAAGGGTAAAATAAATACAAATGATAAATTATTTCTTGATTTTTAAATTGAACAGGTATTGTTGGACAACTACTTTTAGTATAGTGCACAATTATTGTTGAACGGATGGTATATTTCGTTAATCTCAAATTTTTATAACCGGCTATTTTTGCAAAAGAAAGAAAGAAGAAATTTGTTTAGCATGTAATATGACTAGTTACATGTATAAGCGGAATGGAGTATATAATAAATTAATTCATCCAATGACAATTAATTGATATCGGTAATGTTTTAACAGTTTTTAATAATGTGTATATTTATTGCCCCTAAATGTTATTTTTATTGTAGTGCATTCATGTGTTTTTTTCATGAATGAGGAAAAGATAATGGGGTAAGGGGGTCGGTCATTTGGTGCATAAAATAAGGTGAGATAATTCAGAATTACGTTTGAAATTAAATTTATACTATATTTAGCGAAAGATATAGCTAAATTCAGGATAAAATTTATGCTTCAAACTTTGTGTTATTTCATCCCAACTCGAAGATGAATGTTATTATTATAGATTTAAAAAATTGTTAAAAAACGATAAAATTTAACATAAAAAGGTCAGTTCCGACAAAAAAAAAATATAACTTTTGTTGTTGTTTTTGTATGATCTTTATTTTCTCATATTTGAAAATACCAACAACAATTCCTATTTTGTAGAATCAATATATCTTTTAAAATATCAATTAACTTTTGAATATTGTCATACTAAAAAAAAAAAATAACAAAAAATTTACACGTGAATTCCCCACAAAATCCATAAAAAAAAAAAAAAAAGGACTTGTTGGAGACATTTTCGACAGAATTTCCATAAAAAAAAATTCATATTTCTGACAATATTCCCACAAGAATAGCCCTCAAAAATTTGCGTGTTTCAGTAATGCAAAAAAAGAAAAACTCTTTTTTGAAAATACCAACAACAATTCCTATTTTTGGAATCAATATATCTTTTAAAATATCAATAACTTTTGAATATTTTTATAATACATAAGCAAATAACAAAAAAGTTACACGCGAATTCTCGATGAAATCCATCAAGAAATTGGCTCCTCAGAGACATTTTCATCGAAAATTTCATATTTCTGACAACATTCCAAGAAGAACATTCCTCGAAAATTCGCTATTTAAAATAAAGAGTATTATTGTAATCATAATTCATTTGCAGAAAATAATGATATGAATAAATACCAGGATTAATGTTGGCTCTTTGTACTTGTGTAGCAGATGTTGGAGATTAAAAGAAGATATATGATTAATTATAAATTAACATGGATAATAAGATAATTAAGGATAGAATCTGAGAATGTCCCAGTGTTTCTGGGACACCCTATATAATACGTAACTAATTATAAATTGAAGATAACAATTGATTAATTCACAAGTGAAACATTGCTAATTAAAGAGGAATTACTGGTCAAGATAAGGGGGGAAAATACTATAAATATGGATAAACAATCATTTAGTTCTACCACTAATTATATGTCAAATAAAGATTAAATGTTAATAGTTAAAGATAACCCAACGACAATGGATTATAAGAATCTAAGAATTGCTTTAACATAATTAATCACAATAATTTAAGTAATGTAAAAGAATTTTTATACGATCAAGTCACTTAAAATATAATAAGTAAATTTTAAGAATAGCAAAAATCATATTAGCAAACTATAGCTACAATTTTGCTATTGGCACTCCATAGTTAAATTATGTTGGGAAAAATAACAAATATACCCGCGAACTATTGTAAATGGTATGCAGATACCCTCCATCACATTTTTGGGACATTGGTGCCCCTGTCGTTTAAAAACTAGAGCATATATACCCTCTATACTAACGGACATACACGTGTCATAATCTTATCCACAGATTCGACATCTATTAAATATCGGATCTACGGATAAGATTGTGTCACGTGTCCGTATTTAGTCTTCCGTTAGAGTGAAGGGCATATATGCTCTAGTTTTTGGACGGCAGGGGCACCAATGTCCCGAAAGTATGACAGAGGATATCTGCATACCATGTACGATCGATAGTTTGAGGGTATATTTGTCCTTTCTCCCAATTATGTTTGCTATGGAGCATCTGATTTGTATAAATCACGGCGATTTATATAAATCGGGAGTCTTTGTCTATGAAAATTGTGTTTGTATATGTATATGTTCTCTATGTTAGGCTAGAGTGGCGAGCAAGATTAGGAGAGAGGTGAGAGAGGCGAGCAAGAGAGGGCAGAGAGTGGAGAGAGGTGAATTGTATGTGTATATCGGTTAGATAATTATATATATGTATCAATGATTGTGTTTGTATATCTGCATAAAATTTGAATTCATATACAATTGAATCGAGTTAAAACATTTATATTTGTTTATCAAATCTCTCTTTCTCTTTATAAAAATACAAATTATACATTGTATTTGTATAAAAATTAAGAGAGAATAAGAGAGTTTAAGAAGAGAGAACAGTTTTGTATTTTCATAATTGTACAATGAGTTGATTGATTACAAGTTGAGTGATTGAAATCTACCACTATTCACTAATCTAACAGAAATCAGTAGTTATAATTGTCTTACTGTTAATCTAATAGAATTAACTACTTTCTCGAATCCTAAATCAAAATCTAAGGGTGTGTTTGGTATAAAGTTTTCCAATTTTTCCATGTTTGGTTTGACTAAAATGTTTTTTTCAAATCAACTCATTTCCTCAAATTTAAGAAAAAGTCATTCCCTTCAAAAATTAAGGAAAATATTTTTCAAAACTCTACTTCATCCTTCAATATTTTTTTTCTTACCCTACCTCGTACGCAATACCCGACCCTCCCCATCCAAAAAATATCAAAATTTTAAATTTTCTTATTTAAATTTCAAAAATATTTTTATTCCTACCTCCAAATGAACCCCCCCCCCCCCCC